>NW_010516845.1:41478-51129 GCF_000687285.1 Phaethon lepturus
CCGAAATAATACAGGTGTGTACAGAAATAAATCTGCTTTGTTTACTATATAATAAAGTCAGATGGAAAAAAAGAAAAAAGGCATTGCAAAGTTTTTCTTTCTTTATTTCTTTCTTTTGGAAATAGCTTTTCAGCCACATGAAAGGCAATTAAAGACATTCAGTAATGATGACTACAAAACCAGAGTTTGTTCAAAAATAAGACAAGCAAAACAGTAAAGCCTCTTACTTGGGGAAAAAATGAGTTGAAAGTTATTTTTTAAAATGTATTTGTATTCCTGAGTTCCTTTAGCTAATTGAGTCTTCAGCCCTGCAAAGACTCACAAATGCGTTTAACTCACAGCATCATGAATACCTTCATGGACTTCAGTCTGCTTTCTCACGCTGAGGTGTCAGTACCTGGATCTGGACACAAAAAATTAAGTTAAAAAAATAATTGTCTGGATGCTATTCATCTTCCATATCACAAGGTTTTCACCTTTCTTGGTGTCCTTGTGTCTCATTTCAATGACATTTATGCTACTGTATCTCTCCAACACAGCTACGTTGTCAATCCCAACTAAGCTTGCTGGCATCTGCTTATAAAAAACCTACACAGACATCAAAAATTGATCCAGTAAAAGTCAATAAAAATGTGTGCCTCAACAAAGCAGCACATCATAATCCAGAAATGTGCTTTTTACTTATTCCTACAGAACTGCCACAGCTGGGTTCACACGACCACTCAAGGCAATGGCTTGATCCCTGCATGAGCCTGGTGTAACTCAGCAGTGAAACAAGAAACTGAGGATGGGATGCAGCCTGGGAAAGAGACAACTGAAAAGGGATAATAAAGTCTGGAAGTCCAAGTATGGGTACCACAGAAACTATGGAGAGGATTAATTCCTTTCTGCCTTTTCCAGTACAGCAACTAAGGATCGCTGAAGGAAGCTAATGACAGAAGGGTTCAGAAAAAATAAATGAACACAAAAGGAGTTTTTTCTTTGCACAACAGGAAGAGGAGTAGAGGAACTCCTTGCTGCAAGATGTTGTGGATAATAAATATTCACACTTGTTCAAGGTGACAGTGAACAGGAACGAGCCATCCGCTGAAAGCACATAGAAACTAAACCTAGTCCTGAAAGTCCTTTAGCCTTGAATGATCGAAAGCTGGAAAATACAGGAGCTTGTACTTAGACTTTTCACTTGGCATCTGCTTTTAGCTACACTTACAGATGGTACTGGGCATATGGTTTGACCCAGTAGGGTCTTCTTACATTATTATTCAACTGATCTCACAACAGCCCTCAGAAAATTTGGAGTGGAAACTGAACTAGTCAAAAAAGCTCTTTCTCTAGTCTGCGCAAGGTGATCGACACTGTGAGGGAGGAATTAATTGCAGCCTAAAATAGATGCCAGTCCCTGTTGGCTCGAAACATGATGCTGATCCAGTGAGCGTAGCATTCTTCAACAAATTCATGGACAGGAGAGCCTTTGTACCTGCAGATGCGTAAAAGTGTGCATTAGAAATTATCCACTGGGACATGCCTATACAATTAATAAAACAGGGCATCTTTGATCCAAAATCCAAATGATGCAGTGATCGATCTCCACCATGTCTCTAGAGCAGGGTGCACTTCTAAAGCACCAAAGCATCTAAAGAACTGATGGTCTCCACACAACCCAATGCTTTCCCTGGGTCTCCTCTGGGGCCATGCTCCCCTTAGACTCTTGACGCACTCATGGACTACATCCTAGATCATGTGCAGGCCACGCTGCAACCCAATGGAAAGTAGTTTTATAACACTAAATATTATAGCCTGAAGGTCCTTAATGTGGCATGAGGGCAGGCGTGAGGGTGCAAGTTGGGATAGTGTAGGAGGATTGTGTAGGACAGAGGGAGCCAATGCCTTCTTGTCCATTTGCTTTACAAGTGCACGACTGTATTATCAATAATACCGTAGTGTGAAAAGCTCAACTAAGCAGAGGGTCTCCTTGAGCTCAGCACTGACAGACGTAGAAAAGAAGTGAGTGTCTTCTTTTAAGAGATGTCACGTATTTCACAGGGGTTAACAAAGCACTGGCTTCTCATCTCAAGATGGAAGTGGTTGCATCAAGATACAAGGCAATGAAGGACTAGTCCAATGGAAAGTTAATTTGCATGATTTTTTTTTTTTTTACCTGCCTCTGCACATTTTCTATTTCATGGACTTGGCTTGACAGCTTAATTTAAAAGCGTTGCCCCCACTTCTAGACCAGGGTGTGGTCCAAAACAGGCTGAAATTTCTCATTGCCAGTGGGTTGTGTTTCATAAGAGGGGTATGAGAAGGGACTTGCATAGTGGTGTTACATGGGAAGCAACATCTGTATTACATCCTGTTGCTTTCTGACCCTCCTTGAGATGAACTCTTCAGTACCACTAGAAATAGCCCTCAGTCTTTCCTCAGGCTGTCTTTACCATTGATATCATGGTCTAGCACTGTGGCTGGGACTTCAGACAGGTTCAGACCATCAGAAACTTCAGGTCATTCTGTGTCATGGTCTTCAAGGCTTTCCAGTGAAAGATGAGCTTTCTTAATTTCAGACAAAATCAACGATAATTTGGTGGTTATGCCACTTCCATGGAATTCTCACTAGAAAAAATGTTAAGATTGCTTGTTCAAAGTTCAATCGCACTTCAGGATTCACTTGGCAGCAAAAGCCTGGAACTGGAAAAACATTGATGATAAAATTTTTCACAAAGAGGAAAGGTCTTTTCAAGCAAAACATGTTGTTTTCTGGGAAAATATTTCTGATAATTTCTATTCCAGAAGCAAATAAACAAACCATCCAACCAGAAATCCCTTTTTCTTCAAATTTACATGATTTCTTCCATTTTATGTCATGATTATCCATTAAAAAAAGGAAACAGCAGTGTGGGAGGCTGGGAAGTAGAGAAAAGTCAGAAAAATGAAAAGAAAGAAAAAATTTTCACCTTTGCACATAGTCTTGAAAATGAGCGTGAGAAAACCCGGTAGGGGGTTGTGTATGTCTCTGTGTCTCTGTGTGTGTGTGGCAAGGAACATTTATTTCATTCATACCTTCACTCTGACCCAGTTAAATTATGGGTTGAATGTCTAATGCTGCTGACATCCAATCTCTTCTATTCTTAGGAATAACAACAAGCAATCTGGGGATTTCTGACCCCACAAACACATGTCCTGTCTTCTCCTTGACCACCTAACCACAATGCTGTCAGCAATGGAGAGCCTCACGTCCCCAGGTGTGCCCGCAGCAACGAGCCTCGGGTTGTGCTGCAGTCAGCTCAATTCCTCCTGCCCTTGTTCTGCAAACTCCCTTTCCTCTCACAGTGAAGATTTAAGGAAGAAATAATAGTGATAGGTCATTATGACGTTTTAGTGTGTGTTTTATAGGGCATCATGACTCACTGATTCAGGGAAGAACTTTGCAGCTCGCTACGAAATTGCCTGTTTCAATCAATCCTGCTGGTGGCTTCTCTAGGAATTTTATGAAGTGTAACTTATATATGTGTGTGCAACTGCATATATATGTATATATGGGCAGGGTACTGTATTTTTGTTTCTGGAAGAACCAGTTAAAAGCAAAAATGAAAATACTGTAATGAAAAACATGAAGCATCGAAGTGGTGAAAACAGCACAAGACTCTATCAGGTCAGGAGAAGAGAATAGCTGTCATGAATAACCCTGGCAGGAATGTCTCTAAGCTTAGTTGCTCAGAGAGTTAGTAGGGTCGTTGTCTTTGTCTTGTTTCTTTGTACATCGGATGCAGTCACCACCTCTATGGCTCTAAAACTCTTGGGCCAGTGATTTCTAGATTTTGTGAGTCTTCATGTCATGGATGAAAGGGTCATAAATCAACTTTCTGCTGCTGGTGCACAGGAGGAAATTTTCTCTGCATTGGTTTCAGTTTGGCCGCTGCAAAGGGAGGTCTGAGGTCTCCAAGGATCTAGAGAGCCTGGCTACTGATGGTGTAGGGAGCCTAAATACCCCAGGGCAGATAGTTGTACACAGTCCATGTGCCTCAGGAGAAAAAAACAACCACCCTACACTTCCACTTCCATGTTTTCCTGAAGGAAAAATAGACACCCTGGAGCTAATATTACTAAACATATCTCCAGGTTGGACTTGGAGCAGATCCTGAGTAGCGTTTAAAGACTCATGGAGGGAACTGAGGCACTGAAGGAGGAGAGAGAAAAGGACAAGGAAAATTATTTACTTTGATGGTTATTTTTGTAAAGGTTTCCTTTCAGGTGGGGACACAAATGAGCTTGTGAGAAGTATAAAAGAAGCATCTTCTCCCCTCTGGAGAGTTGTGTGGGGATTGTCACACAATGACAATTGACATCTCCATTATCAGTTTGGAGATGGCAGGGAGAACATGAAGACTGGGAGCAGAGGGAGAGTGATTTGCTGTTGTCTACTTTGGGAAGAGCAGGAGGCTTCTTGACTCATCCAAAGGGTTAATTTAAACTATTGCATCAAAGGAAAAGGATATGCAAGCATAGCTAAAAGGAGAAACTGAAGCAGAAGCTGCTTCCTCCAGAGAGGCCATTGAGTTCTGAGGCTTGCATCTTACATTTGTTTTTTGTGAGGGAATAAGTTCAATACAAAACATCAAAGCCCTGAAGAAGACAAGATTGGAGGTTGTCTATCGGAGGTGCACGGGCTGCGATGAGCATGCAAATAAGAGACATACAGACAGAGTGTCCATGGACTTGTTATCTAAGACTGTTTCTTGGCAATGAAAGGGGTGCAAGATCTTTGTGAAGATGAGCTATGAGTTATGCTATAAGGCAAAGCGTAGGAAAGCGCTCAGGGAAGAAGTACAGCCTGCTTGTGGGCAGGGTCTAGGATATGACATAAATAGAAATGGGCATCACAGTGTGACTGCTCAGGCGGTGACATCATGTTCAAGTGTGTATATCAATGTAGACTTACCCAGTATGTTCTGCCTTCTTCTCCCTTTTCTGTAGACAGGACTTGCCCTTCTGAGATATAAGATTGTACCTTTGCCTGGGATCTTCTCAAGTTTTCTCCAAATGGATCCTTTTTCCCTATAGTTCATTTGTAACACTCATAGCTAAACTAAAGACACTGGGTGCACGGAATTTAGAGTATCATCCTGTTCCCATCTGAAATCCCTAGCAAAATATTCACTGAGTCTTAAGGAGAGCAAGATCAAAACACCAGGAAGAAGACAACCAAGAGTCCCACCATGCAGCAATCTGACTTCCAAGCTGGTCACAGTGTGAAACACTGCTGTAAGCCCTGGTCTCACAGGGCAGGATTCCAGGGATTACCTGGAGCTTTTTGACACTCAGCTCTGATTCCTCTGTGGACACCTTAGTGCAGGGAGAGACACAAATCAGGTCCCCAAGTTCAAGTTCCCAAGAAAAGAAACCACCAAGGCCATGCTGCAGAAACTGCAGAGGGTGGTGATCAGCAGCACGAAGTCTAATTGGAGGCCAGTAACTAGCAGCGTACCCCAGGGGTCAATACTGGGTCCAGTCCTGTTTAACAACGTCATTAATGATCTGGATGATGGGGCAGAGTGCACCTTCAGCAAGTTTGCTGATGACACCAAACAGAGGAGTGGCTGATATGCCAGAAGGCCGTGCTGCTGTCCAGAGGGACCTTGACAGGTTGGAAAAATGGGCCAACAGGAACCCCATGAAGTTCAACAAATGCAAAGTTCTGTGCCTGAAGACGAACAACCCTGGCACCGGTATGTGCTGAGGGCCACTCAGCTGGAAAGCAGCTTGGCAGGAAAGGACCTGGGGGTCCTGCTGGACATCTGGTTGACCTTGCGCTGGCAACGTGCCCTCGCTGCAAAGAAGGCCTAATGGTATCCTGGGCTGTGTTAGACAAAGCGTTGCCAACAGGTCGAGGGAGGTGATCTTTCCACTCTACTCAGCACTGGTGAGGCCATGGCTGGAGCACTGTGTCCAGTGGTCTCCCTCCCTAGTACAAGAGAGACATGGACTGACTGGAGAGAGTCCAGCAAAGGGCCATAAAGACAATTCAGGGACTGGAGCATCTCTCCTATGAGGAAAGGCTGAGAGAACTGGGACTGTTCAGCATGGAGAAGGCGCAGGGTGTCTTATTAATGTCTATAAATACCTAAAGGGTGGGTGCAAAGAGGACTGAGCCAGGCTTGTTTCAGCGGTGCCCAGTGACAGGACCAGAGTGCATTTAAGCCAGATGCATTTCTTCATAAAGGCTGTAGAAATTTAAGGTCTTTGAGCCAGAAAAAGTGACTGAAAGTTTTCAGTGGGTTCAAAAGTTATGAACACGACAGACAAGCAGATATTTCAGTCACTTAAAGGGCTCATTTCCTTAGGAAGCCAGCCTAAAAAAATAATCACATCCTTCACAGAAAATTTATGTAGAGAGATCCATCAGATATGAGTCTGAACTATGCACTCATCCAGGATTCTCGATGGAGAGGAATCCTCCCACCCATATTGTCTCACCCCGAGATCCTGGCAGGAAACTTTTATCCCATTCAAGATATGTGTTGTCCCAGAGCCAAGAAGAGTCCTCACGCCTCACAGGGTTTCAATCTACAGCTCATGTTCTTCCCGGGGTTTTCAAACATACCTGCCAAAAAAAACAAGCCCGATCAGTGACTTTCTAGGTTACAGCTGTAAATCTGGTAGCATGAGGCTCAGGACTCTCAGCAACCTCAAGAGCAGTGGCAAGTGTCTTTGACGCTGGACTCCCATTTCCTCTGTCTTGATTGGATCCAGAGAAGACCTCAAATACAGCTGGTGCATGTTCTCCAGGAAATAAGGGGCCCTGCACCCAGGCAAACTCCTGACTCCCCCCCGAAAACTTGTACAGACCATTCTGCCTGGTTCTTGACTGGTTGGAAAGTGGTGGGACAGAGAAAGCTCACAGGACATGCTGCTAACTCAAGGATACATTCTTCTAGCACAGCATAACTGTCATGCCAATCAGAAACAGTGTCTTTATTTACCTCTTGTGTTTTATTGCCTAGCAAGGAGAGATCCTGCTCCTTGCTGGTATGTGGGTAGAGAAGAATGCACAACACTGCAGCTTTTGGTGTCTCTGTTACAGTCCACATGAAGAAAGACAAGATACTAGCTAAAAACAGGGCTCGTGGGTGCTGCTTTCTCTATTTTGAGGTCAGAAGGCCTTTTAAATAATCTGGGACTTGCTGAGGGGGCCTAATATAGAGATCCATTGGCATTAGAGGTGATCTACCTCCTCCAGACTCTAGCTGAAGCCATGGAGTTGGTGAGTCTCTTGTAGATCTTATGACCCATTTGCCAGATTCCAGTAGTCTACATTGCTGTCTTAGAATATCACAAATAGCCTATGTCTAGGATATTACTAGACAGCAAGTTCAGACATCTGAATTGAGCTCTAGTCTTCCTGTGTCACACTTTAAACCCTGTATAAGGTATCCAAACATGAGACAGACATTATGGCTCATATGATGATGAGTACAATCTAGTCAGTACAATCAGTGGACAAGGTAGGTCCTCCAATTGACATTTGTCAGAATAATCATGGCCTGTACTCTGTTTCCATTGACTAACTATCTATTGACTTCAGTGACATTAGACAGCTAAGCTGGAGGTAGACCACCATGCTGTAGTCACTTCATCAAAAGGAATGACCAGCATGGTGAGGTTGGCAGCTAAAAACGTTACGAACACTTCAGGACTCTAAGGGTGGGTTATGAGGTAGACACAACCAGGAAAAGAGCACAAAAAACAGATTGACCAAAGGGAGGACTAAGAGAGTAGTAGCTCCACGCATTCACAGAATCATGAAAGTTCCTGAGGTGGGGTCTGAAGGTCTGTAGTCCAACCTTCCACTTGAAGCAGGGCTATCCCTACTTCTAGTTCAAATCAGCTATACCTCTCCTTGCTATGCAATGTGGAAATAGTTTCCCGCTATCTACAGTGCTGTTGCCTCCAGCCCTAAATCTTTTCCCATGGCACAAGCACCAGAGGGAGATGCACCCTAGGTCTTCCCAGGTGCAGTGGGAAAGACCTCTAGTTCTTGAAACCCTCTCACTGAAGTGAGCTTAGGGATCTGGTGTCTCAGACCATGTGTGAGCCAGGGATAACCCTTGGTCTCAGGGGTTATGCCCTCCAGCTTAGAGCCAAACTAGGCTCCAGAGAGGCTTCGGGTGTGCAGGCTGCCCACCTTGCCTTCATATTGCCTTGCAGCAAGGATAATATAAATTATATCAATACCCCTGGCAACATTCACGGTCAGGTTGGACGGGGCTCTGAGCAACCTGCTTCAGTTGAAGATGTCCCTGCTCATGGCAGGGGGGTTGGACTAGATGGCCTTATAAGGTCCAACCCAAACTATTCTATGATCCTATGAATTAGCAATGGGCATTGAGGTTTCATGGAAACCAGGAAACCATCTGCACTGCTACGTAATGGCCTAAGGCATCTGCATTCACAACCTATATGTATATATATGCCTTAAACTCTTCTTCACAGGGTGCTTGACACAACATGAAAGAAGTCACATTAAAGGTTGTTGTAGCGACATATCAAGTACCCGTGGAGGCTGTGCCAGCTCCCATCAGGTAAAAGTGTTGCACAGGTGTCACAGAGCATCGAAACTGCATTCCCTAAAAACATGGGATGCGGTGGTGTCGGTCTGGTTGAACAGGACTCCTAAAAGAGCAGTGCCTGCCTTGTACAGTAGCATCGTTCTGTTGAGATGCTTCTCCTTGTTGTGGGCTGATGATGCCCCATTGCTGACAAAACTACACCCAAGGTTAGGACAATAAGCAGGGCCCCCAAAGCAAACGGGGTAGGTTTTGTTTACTTACCATATTATACACTCTTCTGTGCTACTCGGGCACTGCATTATACAGCAAGTAACTTCCCTGCGAGGATCTCGGTGTCGTTAAGAAAACAACTAGTTTAAAAGCATCCCTTGGAGGCGTAGGTGCTGGTAGTTCTATAGATCCAGGGGTCTGCAGGGCAAAGGGGAGCATTTAGGTCACGTAATCTCAGGAGATGAGGCTTGCAGGGAAGCCCTCCGCCCCACTTGGTCTGTGCAGAGACAGCTCAGGCATCTTCCCATCCTCCAGCTCGTGCTGCAGGGATGCGGTGGGCCTGGGGACAGAGGTCCTGCTGCAAGTGGGGAGGGCAAGAGCTGGCTGGCCTTGCAGAAGTCATTTTTTTTACAGCTACTGGAACACTGATACTTGTTTTCTCGTCTGTCACGTATAGCTCACACTGCATTTCCCCTTATATTTTCTATTTTAAAGTAACAGAAGAAGCAGGGATTTCATTACTTTCCTCCCACAGAGGCCAACTACTCAGCACGGGTAGAAATAGCATCTTAATTTCCCTTTTACTGAGCAGGTTGATACCTGCTATATCAAAAGGTTGGCATTTCTCTAAGAGCAGGCTGCAAAACTCTAATGAAATGATAAGCACAAAGAGTGGACAATCATAATTCTTCCTCTGATGATATTTGGAAATGAGAAATTATAACATCCTACTTCAATGGAACAGGGGGTTGGGACTTATTTAAAAATGGAAAGAAAAAAAAGTTCCCCTTTCCAGGAAGAGCACTTAACAATATGCAAGCAAAGTGGATAAAAGCAGCTCAGTAACAACCCCAATTGCACAGAGATTGTCTCCTGC
>NW_010516845.1:51160-53854 GCF_000687285.1 Phaethon lepturus
TCCTGCACATCTTTGCCTTTTTGACATTTAACTTTAATTTATAGCAATTTAGCTTGCTCTTAGAGGCTGCACTGTACGTTTGGGAAAGCAAAGTGATCTGTTAAATGTTTGTCTGAAATTCAAATCAGGCACGAAGTACCTTTGTCTTTTCCTTAAAAAGGAAAAAAGAGAGCACCCCCCACCCCCTATCTGAATACACTTGTTTTGGCATAGAGAGACAAATTATTCTCCTATTATAAATTCATTAATAGATAAGAGGACAAATACAAATTAGTTTGGCCCATTGGTCAAGAATTACAAAATTAGATGCCCATAGTTAGATTCAAAAATATGCAGGCAGGCGGGCAGTTAAGGTCCCAAATCAAGGAAAAAACACTTGGGCATAGGGTGCAACTCATGTCCTGACCCCATGACACGTGCCAGTCCCTGTGTTCATTCCGAGCTAATGCCTCACCACAACTCACAGCGCAAATTGGGTCCAAAGGGGAGTGATTCTGAGCTCATCAGAATTCCTGAGATTTTGGGGAGCAGCTAAGAGCTCTTCTGAACAGACCAGTCATACTCATGACCATTGGCTGTGTTGGGACTCCACTGCCCCAAGGGTGTCATTGATCTTTGTGTGTCTTCTCCAGCTTCACGTGCCTGGAATAACACGAGGGCCATGCTGCCACATACTTGGCTTCATTGCATGCCCTGATAGCACCTGGGGTGTTACTCAGGAACACAAAGCCTTCAGGGATGATGTTGGAGGACTGTGTAGGTTGGAAGAAGCCACCTTAGCCGAGATGCTTGATGTAGGGAACCCTACACTCAACTCTACCCGGGCATTTACCCACAGGTCAATACCCTGAGCTGGCCAAAACTAAACCTGGGACAAGCAACAGTGGTGAGACACAGTGTTTGCTCCATAGCACCCTTTCATTTATCAATGGAAATGTAACACCTGAAAGCCAATTAAGTTCGCTAATCCTGCTGGAGAACAAAAAAGGGCTAATTTTCTGCTGTGTTGAGGAGCCAAATCAGATCACAGAAGAGTCCATGAGGACCACAGTCAGAGCAGAAGGACAATGTGGCCATGAACAAGTACAGGGAGAAGAAACAAGACAACACTTTTTTGGCAACAGTGAACCATCTAGTGGGTATGATTGCTCGTGGAGTCATGGCTTTCTACAGGTGTCAGATATTCAAAATCGTTGGCTATTGAGATTTTTCTGTGCTGTCCATGAACTGTCTGAAAATATAATCTCCTTGTGTTCATTCTAACGAAACTAAAGCAGTGATAGTTGTCTGAGAAAGAATAAATTTTATCTTTTTTTTTCCCCTCATCCTGCTCATGAATTTTCTGCAAGCAACCTGGGACTTTCCCAGTGTTGCCAATTATTCAAAATTATTCACTGATGACCTTGTGAATATTCTTGGCCTTTCTGTTACTTGTAAGGAGTCTGTGAGCAGGATAATGTCTGAAAGCAGGGACAGGTGTGCGGTTCAGGAATTGGTCTGGCCTCCAGGAGAGTCATGTGGGGCAGTGCATCTCTGGATGACCTTAGTCACATCACTTAATGCCTCTGGGCTACCAACTCCACATCTGAGCTGAACCTGTCCTTCAGTGGCAAGGACTGCTTTGATGATAATGGTGAAATTATTCATGTCTGCAAGATGCTTCTGTGCTAAAGTCAGTGTAGGGCCAAGGTGGAAATATCCTGAGCCATTAATTCAGAGAGGTGATATAATAAAGGTAGTCCTTCTGGTTGGATGAGAAATTTCAAATTGGGTTTCTGGGGCAATTTCAAAATTTGAATGCAAGTTCCTAGAAATTGTGCGCTAACTAAATATGAGCTATTGCTCTCAGTGTGGGAGCAAGCGACTGAAATCCAATAACCATTTACATACAGGGCCTCTTTTAGCCTCATAAATCAATTCAAAACTCCATCTCCATAACCGTTCTTGGGTGCCGGCTGGGGGCAGCCAATTTCTGTAGCTGTTGCCTCAACAATCTCAGTGCCAGGACTATTTTCAGAAAGTGCACACTTGAAAAAGAGCCACTGACACATTTGAAGGGGTTTGTTTAAATTTCCAGTAAACGCTGATGGAAAAGCCCTCCTCAGCTCTTACTGCAGCACTTGTTGGAAGCAGTGCAAAAATCCATCCTCAGGAGATCAACCCCCCCTGTGACTTCCTTCTTTCGTGGTAATCTGACAACGGGATGAAAATCTTCCTTGCAGTCCCCCGCTGGCCTCCTGCTCCGTGTTTTCCAGCGGTCGCCTCCTAAAAGCGTTTTATAAAAAGCCTCCGCTGCTCTTGGGTGGAGGGGAGAGCTCAGAAAACGTGTCAACCTCTGCAATGACGTTTCAGGGAGGTAACAGCCCGCGGTAGATTTGAACACCGACATCCGTGCCTGCTCGCTCGCGCCGCTCCTGGGGTGACCTGGCGGCCGGCCACGCTGGGTGTCGCTGGCTGTGTGCTGGGACCGTGCCCGCCACGATGTGCAAACCTCGGCTTCCCAGTGCCTTAAGGTAACTGGAAGATGTGGGTCTTGGCCGGGACATTTGTCATTAACACATGGCTTCACATCATGTGTGTATCACTATATTTGCTTATTGCCATGGTATCTACTTTGTTGCCTCACAGGAGATAATGTGGATATTAAGGACATCAGAGTCTCCTCTTCTGCATAATATTCCTCTTCACTGGTAA
>NW_010516845.1:53954-61019 GCF_000687285.1 Phaethon lepturus
TGCTGGGAGAATTATTTTTCCATAACACAGACATGACAGCATTGAGCCCATAAAGTCGGAGTTGAACTGCAGCACATCTTTTAGAAAAAAAAACCTATCTTGCTTTAAAACCTGGAGTGATAAGGTATTTACCGCTGGTTTTGCAAAGCTCTTGCAGTCATTACTTCTCTGTGCAGTTAAAAAAAACCAACAACCCTTTCATTTCCAGTGTGAAGTTTTCTAACTTCAGTGTCCAAACCTGTTAGGTCAGCATGTGGGGAAAAAAAATTCTGATGTGATATACAGGTTCCCTAACACCAGTGGTAAATGAAATCTTGCTGACTCAGGCATTTGTTCCTCGTTCATCATCACCGTCTGAGCACGTGTGAACTACACAGGAAACTGGAGCTGTTAACATTATTTTGGTAGACACAGCTTGTCTCCAAATGGCCTTGATTTTCCTCTACCTCATCCCTTTTGCCACATGGGACATACTGGCAAGCTTCCTTTTTGTTCTTAAATGTTTTATTTTTTTAATGAAATGCCCGTTTTCCTGACACGTTCTGGTTTGACGTCACTTCAGAGCATAAACCCATTACTAATCAGTTGGGTTTCCTCTCCCCTTTACTCCTTAGATGTTGCTGCTATAAATGATCAGAGGAATGATGGAGAGGGCTGCTGAGGAGAAGCACGACAGTGCCTTTGATCCCGCGGTCAAGTGTGCTCCGAACTCCCACCCTTCCTTCCAGAAAATGCTGCGTTTCCGACGCGGCGGCAGAGCCGCTGGCTAGTTAGCCGGTGCGGCCGCCCAGGGCAGGCAGCGAGCATCCCCGGTCCGTATAGCGGGATGGGCAGAGATGCCAACGCGTGGCCCTTCCACCAGACTGCTGACACCCTACGGCGATGCCTTGCAGACCCTTTTTTGCCTTGGACAGCTGCAAAGATGTGGATTTCCCCGATCAAGTCCTCCAACAAAGAGGCAGAAATATTTTAACTCTACAAGGCCCAAGAATCTGGCCACCCATGCACACCAGAGGTAAGAAATAGTAAAATCCATTTAATTTTAAAGCCTCCCCTAGATTGTTAGATTGTCCCAGTGTGGATATGAGTTACTGGTGCCTGAGGAAAACTACATGACACCTCATCTAACAAATTAAATGTTTCCATGCAATTAAAATGAAGCACTCAGCCTTAGTGTAATAAACTTGAGGCTATTAGTATTCCTAGTGCTGTTGCCTTCATTGTGCTTTACAGTGCCATAAATATAGGCTCAGCATGATGGCTCAGCAGGCGTTGGGCATGGAGAAAAATATCTTGTAATATTTGTTATTAAAACATTACAAAGTCCTTTACTTGAGCACACACATTTTTAAAATGTCTCTGACTTGGAGCCTCTGCTTTTAATCTCTCCATGTGTCCCGCGGCACTCCATCACGGCTTCTTGCTGGAGTGACAAGGAGAGCTGCCGCGAAGTGCTGCATCCCCTCGGCTGCTCTGGGGCAGTGAAAAACACCTAAAGAAACCCAACGCTGGCTTGAGGTGAAGACCAGGTTCAAAGGGTGTAGAAACCCTTGTGACTTTTTCCAGGGACTTGGACGGTGGGTATGGAGAAGACCTCCAGATCAAAAATCCTGTAAGGGGAGGATCCATCTTCACCAGTCCTAGCTGTGGGATTCACCTTGCAGGTGGTGACCATGAAGTTCAGGTGCCTACACATGAGGTGTCCAGGTCCCTGTTATAACTTGGAGGACACCTAGGCGTCTAGAGAGAAATTAGCAGACTTAGAGTTGCTGCCCATGCAAAAGTGTCTGATGCTGTTTGAGAAGCCCTGGGGTATCTGAGACACCTGTACAGTTCTGGCTGACAGGACACAGGACTCAGGGGAGACTCAGGACCTTTTGGTGGCCAGGTGGCATTACCTGGAGGACCTGACCCAGCTCATAGGGTAAGACATCACAAAATAAAACAGCAAAAGATGTAGGTGTCTCCATGTTCTCTAGGTGTGCAATCTCTCCATGGAAATGTTTTCAGTGAAGTCAGTGGAGATGATGGTGTGGTTCATCTGGTGGAATGAAGGCATCTTCTTTAGCATGGGATGAGTCACGTCCTAGACTCCACCAGCTACACCAGCAAGCTCTCCCCAGGCTGATGTGATCAGGCAGAAATGCTTTCCCTGAAGACAGCCAAGTATAAGCAGACAAAGCTCATCTGAAGGCACTTGAGCACATTTTGGAGGCAACACCTAAAAATTCATAACATCCCTCTCTTCAGCCTTGTGGTCTGACCGGGAAGTAGTGCAGTGGGCAGAGCTGGAGGATTCCTGCTCTGAAGTAATGCAGAGCTCAGCTCATGGGATTTGCTTGAGTTAAGTCGTGAAAATGTGACTCTGCACGGAGAAAAGGTAAAGCTAAAAATGCAATTAGGACCGAGAGCTGCGCTGAAGGAAAGCAAGAGTTGGCTTGAAGGTTGGAGAAGAAACAGTAGTGTCTCGGGTGCTCGAGCAGGAGTTATCCAAAAGAACTGGATTCCCATTTGTCTCTTTTTCCAGCAGCCTGGAAGATTTTCCTGTGAAAGCCTACACTTTCTCTGAAATCCAGCTGAGTTATCTTTGCCATATTTCCACCCGTGCTCTCCTATTTACACCCTCTTTAGCATCCCAGGGCAGTCGTCTGCCTCTGCAAGTCTCCAAAGATGGTTAATACATTTCACACCCCAGTTTGCCTCCATTGCAGCCTGGCTAAGCAATGTGTATTTAAATTCATTCGGAGAGCAGGGTTGCAAGGTTTTTAATAAAATCCAAACAGAAACTCTCTATCCACTAATAGTTTCAGCTAAAAATAGGCAACAAATTTCTCTGCTGAGATTTACTCTTTATATACCTGGGCATATGCTTGTGGATTTGAGCTTTTTTTCCCTTTCTTTATCCACCATGTAGGTACTGATTTTGCTCAGTACTTGTTCTATTGGTTGCACTTACAATTGCCAGAATCACTCTTCTTTTTCAGTGACTGCATTTTTTTTTTTTTGACATTTGCTTTTGCACTTTTATTTTTGCTTCAGAATTTCTTTTCCTCCCTCCGTTTTCATCAGCCCGTAAGAGGGTGCCACTCATGCGCTCATTCTAAATTCCTAAGCTCAGCTAGGCTGTTCCCATGCACCCCTGGATCCATGATAACTGTATCTCTTCCCATAGCTGTTGAAAAAGCATGAAGCATCTTTCTAAATCACCTGAGCTGGCCAAAACAAGAGCACTGAGAAGTGGATCTCTTTCCTTAGTATTAGATCCTTCCTATCACTGTTCCTTTCTCTGTAGAAACGGACACATCGTTGACCGCACCTTATTTCATAAATTCTGCAATTTCCAGTTTAAAAATTTGTTAGTGAATTTTCTTAACATCCTCTGCAGCACAAAGTTGGGTGGTTGATTGTGCTATGTCTGTTCACAGTTTCTGAGAATCCCCTTATTACCTCTTTATCCATAGCCATCCTGCTTTTCCAGGCAGCTTCACAGTTTGTCTTTGCTATTACAGATGGATTTAAAACAAGGATTTTTATCTCTCAGCTATTTCTGGCTCAATATCCCTATCACTTCTGCCATCATTCCCCCTCCTACTGAGATTCAACCACCAGAGACCGAAACGCATTTTGGAAATGTCTTGTTTATGCCACATAAAGGATGAACTGCCTAACTTGTGAGCTGCCCCTTTCGCACCCTGATGCAGACACCCTCAGTGAATCTTGAGCTTATTTCTTAAACGAAATATTAGAAGGTTTGAAATCCAACATATCAAGGCAACACCCACGTGAAACCTGGCCATCAGAGGTGCGTGAAGGTTAGCTACTGGGAGAGTTTTGAACGCAACAGCACGGAAGTTCTTATTAGCTCCCCGAATGCCCTTAAACTTTACAGACCGTCACAACATGGCCATCTGGATCCCGGGCACGTGATCTGAAGAACAAAGCACTTACCATTTACAGTACATAAATCTGGGGAGATTTCAGTGTAGGTGACCATAAAAATGTAGAAACACTAGAGTTCAGAACACTTGTCCGATGGCAATAAAAATAACAACAATGCACAAAGCAAGTCCTTTTCACTCAAATTTCTAATATCCTTCACGATTAGAAGTGAAATGACAATCACATGTAAGGCAGTGGGAGGAAGACAAACCAGAGCTGTCGTAAATCCTGGAGGGGATAAATCTAGTCAGAGGAGATTGTGGGACAAATTTAATCATGTGTTATCTAATCTAAGAGATTCTTGCTTATTTTTGGCACTCCAAAGGTTTTCTTTTTGCTCCATGGGAAATGCAAGGGCAAGGCATCAATCCCGACCTCTGCCTCCTCGGACCATGGGTCTTTCGCTCAATGTCTCATCAGGGGAATTTGCTATTTACCGTTTGAATAAAAGCTCCATCCTGAGAAAAAGTCCTGCTGGAACTCACACGGAAATACACTCCTCACATAGCTTTCTGCATTTCCAAGCAGAAGAAGAAAGAAACCTCCTAAGCCTTACAGTCCCTGTCCTTCCTCCCCCACTATGTGCACTCACCCTAGCACCGCCCAATTAGTGCTAATTGATGCTTTCAGCAGTGGGAGCTGAGGAGATCCAATGCTGTCTGTGTTTCTGGAGAAGGTCACTCCTGGTCCCAGGCTGAGAGGGAGGTGTGGAGGGATGCGCTTGCACAGGCACGGGGAAGTGCGCCGGAGAGAAGACTGGGGGAGCACCAGGTCCTTCAGCAGACGTGTGGCTCCATCCTTCTCGTTACCTGTCACCGGGCCTTTTAATTACCCTTTCTCTCCCTCTCTGACAATCAGAATTGCAGCTCCTCCAGGACTCGTTTGCTGGAGGTGGGCAGTGGCATTATTAAAGTCTACCGTGTTCCAAATGTCAGGGACCGGAGCCGTCACCCCGCAGCATTTGTGCGCCCGGCATCAGATCTTCGCCACTCCCTGCTCCCGGTACGGACCCTCCTGGGGAAAACGTCCCTTCCGGGCCACCGCGTGACATATAGCACTCAGTGCTGTCTGGGAGAAGGTGGGAAAAGAAAAGAAGAGGCCAAGGACCTCATCAGAAACATGCAGATGTAGCAAATTACCCATGCGGGCACGTCCTCCGGCTGCCGGCGCTCGCCGGCGCTTCCCGAGCTCCCCAGCATCACACCGGCACCGTGCAGCAGAAAGACCTCGCAGGGACTGTAATTCTGCATTTGTGTCTGATCGCCTCAGTGTTCTTTCTCCTCTCCATGGCTTTGTACACCTGGATCAATAAGATTACGCTGGTAAAGGCAGAGAGGGGAAAGCTGTATACCTGAGCCTGTATAACACGAGAACGCTTCCCATCCGGCGCGGGATCAGACCTCGAATCCCTCCAGAGTAACAAAATACAGGCTGCTGCATCCGCCGGCTTTTGTTCTGGGTTTTTTTTTTTTGGCTCGAGTGTAAATTAAAATATTCAGAAGTTTGTTTACTCTCCCTAAGACAGAGTTTAGGTGTTTTCCAAGAGCTTTATTTTGTAGTTATCTGAGTAGCCATCATTTTTTGACAAAAGCCTTATGAGGCAAAATGAGATGTGGAAGAGGAAGAAGAGGGAGAGATTGAAGGGGAGAATAGAGAAGACACCACCAGGGTGAGAAAGGAAAAGAAGGAAGAGAGCAGGAGATAGAGAGGATGACGCGAGGCGTGAAGCAGAGATCAAACACGGGCTCACACGGCGTTTGAGGACTGCAGGGATCATCCTGGAGGGGTGAGGTGGTCAAGTAGGAAGCAATGGATACTCCCTTGAAAGGAATAATGGGGATTTCAGGCTTTTTCTTAGTTTTTCAGCTCTGTACTCTGCTCCCAGGCAGCAGCCCCTGCATGCTGTGCTGAGGGGGTCATGAGGGGCCATGTTGTGCTGCTGTGCACCATGGCTCACACTGGTTTGGGTGCTCCGTGCTTTGCGTGGGCATTTGCTGTCACATCTCAGCTGCAAAACACTTTTGTTCAACCTGAAATTGTCAAGGATGGGCACAGGAAAGGTTTGTAGAAAGTCACTGAACAGCAATGTAGGGAAGATGATTCCTCTACTATACTGTCCATATCACACCATACAGTGTAACAGAGAGGCCATAAGCTGGAGAAGGACATTCCCCAGGGTCCCTTGAGGAGCTATCACACGGGAGGGCACACTCCTGGGCTTTGCAAGCAGCTTCTGCACTTGTATGGTCAGAGTCAGTACCAGAGTCAGTGGGTACCACCCAATGACATCTCCAGAGTAGGTGCATAGGACAAATCCTCCTGGGATGAATCAGCATCCCCATGGCTTAGACAGGTTTACTCTTCACTGAGTAAGGAACTGGTTGGGTGTCCCAGCTCAGAGAGTCATGATGAATGGAGTCATCTTTAAGTGCCATTAGAACTAGGCCATCTAATAAGGGCTCTTCAAATGGATGGAGACATCCATCTCATCAAGGGAAGGCATTTCTGAAGACGATGACCCACAGCCTTGTTGCATGGTATATTCCATTCTTGCCCCACAGAGCCTACCCAAGGATCCCCATTGCTAGGTATGTTGTCCTCCCATTCCAGGCATGGTTCAGGGCCTTGTGCAGACCAAGGATGGTTTCCACCAGGCAGTGGAAACAAGGGTGGTCTAGTCTGAGGGAAGGGGACAATCTTATCCATATGGATGGAAGCTGGGCTAAGCGAGACATGCCCTGAGGGATGCCTGAGGTCTGCAAGGCCAAAGATGTCCTGTGTCTCTGAGCTGGTACCTCTCCCCTCTTCAAACAGGGAGCATGAAGTGAAGTCCTTGCTCACCTGCCTCTGATTGCTGCGCTTCAGGATCCCTCTGGCTGGAAGTAAAGTTGTAAAGAGCAGCTGCTTAGCAGAATGGGTGTGATTTGCTTGAGGTATGATCGAGGTCAGCAGCCATCAAATTCACTGTCATGAGATGGGGATGTAATCCTGGGATTTCCTGCTACAGAACTTCAGGGAAGGCATGAGCTGCTGGGACTCGGGCGGGCCTCCTTCAGAGCATGGTGGAACCCCTGTGATGATGCTTGACCAACCTAATCTCATTCTATGACCAGGTGACCCACCTGG
>NW_010516846.1:0-1012 GCF_000687285.1 Phaethon lepturus
CCTTAATGATTCTGTGATTCTGTGAAATACACATTGATACAAATGGGGTACTATCTTCAGTCAGAAGGCCTGTGTTCTGCTAAAAGTACTCTTTATGCAATACCTGCCTTTCTCCTTTTCCTTAACAGGCTGTCCAGGAAGTGCTTGAGTCACCATAGAATCATAGAATAGTTTATGTTGGAAGAGACCTTTGAAGGTCATCTAGTCCAACTCCCCTGCCATGTGCAGGAACATCTTCAACTAGATCAGGCTGCTCAGACCCCCGTCCAACCTGATCTTGAATCGTTTCCAGGGACATGTTTCCATGTTTCTCTGGGCAACCTATGCAAGTGTTTCACCACCATGCCTGGAAGTATTTAAAAGATACGTAGATGTGGTGCTTAGGTTTAGTGGTGGACTTGGCAGTGTTAGGTTTACGGTTGGACTTGATGATCTTATAGGTCTTTTCAAATCTAAATGATTCTGTGATTCTATGTACTTAGGTAAACCTTTGCAAGGGAAATATATATTTTTTTTTAGCGTGATTTGGTGAGAAGTAGTTCCTTGTACCACTGGAGTCATGCACTGATTCTTGAGTTGTTAAAGGCAGGAGTTGTTAACATCAGAAGATCAGCCTTTTGTTACCTAAATAAGCAGCTTTGATTGTGTTTTTGATACAGAATGTGTAAGAGAGCATTTTATTACTTCTGTGCACGACATTTGTTTAAGATCATGTGCCACTTAGTTTTCATTGTAGTATTATTACTCAGAGATCTTTTATTTTACAAGATACCTCTGCGGAGTATATATTTTTGAATATTCAGCAGTAAAACTTGCTAACACTCTACCTGTAGTTACTGAACATTATAAATTGTGCTTTTATTTTGATTTTTTAAACGTTTTAAAAGAACCTGACTTTTCAATTCACAAAAAGAGCAGATTGTATTTCAAGCAGATATCCACTGGAATGCACAAAGTCACTTCAAATCACCATTTTTCCTGCATTTACCTGGTATTAGTAATTGGTAGGGAA
>NW_010516846.1:1043-10374 GCF_000687285.1 Phaethon lepturus
AAAGTACTCATTGTTGTGTGACCAAGTAACAATAGTCCTGTGACAGCTGCAAGCAGCTGGAAAATATCAGAGCAACCCCTAAACTGCTCTCAACTGTATGAATGCTGCTGCAGAAAAAATCCTGCGCTGATGACATAATCCTTACTCTCTTATTCTGCATAGTCAGGAATCTGGATCTCTGTTTCATACTTTTATCCATTTGACCTTGAAACTTCAGACCTTGTATTTTAGTTGGGAGCACAGATTTGTAAGGTACAATTTAGCAGCAAAAATGCTTTTAGAAATTCAGGTCTTCTCCTACATCTGTTCTCTTCTTGGAAGAATAATAGTGTTAACTAAGACGGAAATCGAACATTCTGTTATAGCACACTCTTGGCACTGCTGCCACAGTTCCTTTCTCATAATCTGCCAAAATCCTGATCAGAATCTGGGATTTTGATCTACTCACATGGTTCATTGTACAGCTCTCTGATGTCAAATATTAAATCAGAGAATCACGAAATCACATAATGGTAGGGGTTGGAAGGGACGTCTGAAGATCATCTGGTCCAATCCCCCTGCCAAGGCAGGATCACCTAGGGCAGGTGGCACAGGAACGCATCCAGTTGGGTTTTGAAGGTCTCCAGAGAAGGAGACTCCACAACCTCTCTGGGCAGCCTGTTCCAGTGCTCTGTCACCCTCCACACAGTCAAGAAGTTTCTCCTCATATTGAGGTGGAACTTCCTGTGCTGCAGTTTGTGCCCATTGCCCCTCGTCCTATCACCAAGCACTACTGAAAAGAGACTGGCTCCATCCTCCTGACAGCCGCCCTTCCTGTATTTATAGACATTGATAAGGTCCCCTCTCAGCCTTCTCTTCTCCAGACTAAACAGCTCCAGGTCTCTCAGCCTTTCCTCATACAAGAGATGTTCCAGACCCTTAATCATCCTCATAACCCTCTGTTGGATTCTCTCCAGAAGTTCCCTGTCTCTCCCGAACTGGGGAGCCCAGAACTGGACACAATACTCCACATGAGGCCTCACCAGCACAGAGTAGAGGGGGAGGAGAACCTCTCTCCACCTGCTGGTCACATTCTTCTTAATGCACCCCAGGATACTATCGGCCCTCTTGGCCACCAGGGCACATTGCTGTCCCATGGAGAACTTCTTGTC
Organism: Phaethon lepturus; assembly: GCF_000687285.1. Classification (NCBI taxonomy): domain Eukaryota; kingdom Metazoa; phylum Chordata; class Aves; order Phaethontiformes; family Phaethontidae; genus Phaethon; species Phaethon lepturus. The sequence continues at coordinate 2,195 of NW_010516846.1, forward strand.
TACTAGGACTCCAAAGTCCTTCTCCATGGATCTGCTTTTTGGTCAAGCCCCAACCTGTACTGATGCATGGGATTCTTCCTCCACAGGTGCAGAACTCTACCCTTGTCCTTGTTAAATTTCATGAGGTTCCCCTCCGCCCAACTCTCCAGTTTGTCCAGATCCCGTTGAACGGCAGCACAGCCTCCTGGTGTATCAGCCGCTCCTCCCAGGTTTCTATCATCAGCCAACTTGTTGATCAGCCACTCCTCCCAGTTTTGCATCATCAGCAAACTTGCTGAGGGTACATTCCAACCCTTCATCTAGGTCATTGATGAAGATGTTGAACAAAACTGGACCCAGTACTGATCCCTGGGGAACACCATTAGCTACAGGCCTCCAGCTGGACTCTGCGCCACTGACCACAACCCTTTGAGCTCTGTTGCTTAGCCAGTTCTCAATCCATCTCGCAGTCCACTCATCCAGCCCATACGTCCTGAGCTTCACTATGAAGATGTTATGGGATACAGTGTCAAAAGCCTTACTGAAGTCAAGGTAAACCACATCCACTGCTGTCCCTTCATCTACCCAGCTAGTCACTCCATCACAGAAGGCTATCAGGTTGGTCAAGCACCCTCCCCTTGGTGAATCCATGCTGACTACTCCTGATAACTTTCTTTTCATCCATGTGCCTAGAGATGACCTCCAGAAAGAGCTGTTCCATCACCTTCCCAGGGACGGAGGTGAGTCTGATCGGTCAATAATTTCCTGGGTCTTTCTTCTTGCCCTTTTTGAAGACTGGGGTGACACTGACTTTCCTCCAGTCCTCAGGCACCTCTCCCGTTCTCCGTGATTTTTCAAAAATGATGGAGAGAGGTGTTGCAACAACATCCGCCAGCTCCCTCAGCACTCGTGGGTGCATCAGGGCCCATGGATTTGTGAGTGTTCAGTTCAGGCAAATGATCTCTAATCCAAACCTCATCAACCAGTGGCGAGTCTTCCTCCCTCCAGGCTTTTTCACTTATCTCCAGGATCTGGGATTCCTGAGGAGTAGTCTTAGCAGTAAAGAGTGCAGTGAAAAAGGCATTTGATAACTCTGCCTTCTCTGCCTCCTCTGTCACCAGGGCTCCCACTTCATTCACCAAAGGTCCCACATTTTCCCTAGTCTTCCTTTTACCACTGATATACTTGAAGAAGCCCTTCTTGTTCTCTTTTACTTCCTTTGCCAGATTTAGTTCCAAGAGGGCCTTGGCCTTCCTTGTTGCATCCCTGCATATCCTTGACAACATTCCTATAGTCCTCCCAAGCGACCAGTCCCTTTTTCCACTTACTGTAAACCCCTTTCTTCCACACAAGTTTTTCCAACAGTTCCTTGCTCATCCATGGGGGTCTCCTGCCTCCTCTACTTGATTTATTACTTAAAGGAATGCACCGATCTTGAGCTTTGCGGAAGTGGTGCTTGAATGTTAAAACAACTTTCTTGGGCTCCCCTACCTTCTAGAGTCCTAGGCCACAGGATGCCTCCAAGACCAAGTAGGTCTTTGAGGAGGACAAAGTTAGCCCTCCTGAAGTCCAGGGTTGCAATCTTACTTATCGCCCTGCTTCCTCCTCGTTCGATACTGAGCGCCACCATGTCGTGATCACTACAGCCAAGGCTACCCCCAACCTTTACGTCCCCAACCAGCCCTTCTTCATTTGTTAATACAAGGTCCAGCAGCACACCTCTCCTTGTAGGCTCCTCCACCACCTGCGTTAGAAAGTTGTCATCAATGCACTGCAGGAACCCTCTGGATTGTGTGTGCCTAGCTGTGTGGCCTTTCCAACAAATATCTGGATGATTAAAGGCATGCCCAAGCACCAGGGCATGTGATATTGAGGCTACTTCTAGTTGTTTGTAGAAGGCTTCATCTACTTCTTCTTCTTGGTCTGGTGGTCTGTAGTGAACATCCACAACAATATCGGCCATATTAGCCTACCCCTTGATTCTTAGCCATAAACTTTCAACAAGTACTTCATCCCCTTCTAGGCAGAGCTCAATACATTCCAGTTGTTTACGTACATGAAGAGCAACACCACCACCTCACCTTCCTGGCCTATCTTTCCTAAATAGAATGTAGCCATCCATGACAACGTTCCAGTCATGTGAGCTATCCCACCATGTCTCTGTGATGGCCCTGTGACCACACCCAGATCTCTAGTTCTTCCTGTTTATTCCCCACGCTGCGTGCGTTGGTGTACAGGCATTTCAGGAAGGGAGTCGATCGGTTGTTACAGACAATCTTGGTATTATTATCAGCCTCCCCCTTCACATCTAGTTTAAAGCCCTGTCAATCAGCCCCACTATCTCTTGGGCAAAGAACCTCTTGCCTCTTTGAGAGAGGTGTCTCCTGTTTGATGCCAGCATTCCTGGTGCCCGTGTATGCCATCCCATTATCAAAGTGAACACAGTGAAACTAATCTTGATGAAAGGTTTGCCTGGATCGTATATTGTTAACCTGTGTGTTCTTTTCCAGAGAGTCAAAGGACTCTGAAACTTTGGTGTGGTCATTAACATAACAATGTTTCATGTTCATAAAAGAATTCTATTACACTTTGAAGAGCAGAGAATATATTGCTTACAAGTATGGTAAAAGGATTCCAACCTATTTATACCTCTCTTACATACGAATTATTAATTGTTAACGCATGAATAGGGTGAATTTTGATACAAGCTATAACTACTAAATTGTTATTTATGTTTAGTTTTCCCTTCAGTTTCCTTTAGTTTTCAGTTTGCATCCACTTATCTTGATATCTTGAGGTCAGATTTCAAAGGTGATTCTCATTCTTTAAGACATGTACAGTACTGACTGGGATTTTATAAAAGGCCTGGACTGCTAAGCTGCTTATATAGGAAATCTCATCTCCATTGCTGAGACTTAGATATAAGCACTCCTAGAAATGCCACTAGATACTGCGCTTTCAGATGTGAAGGTACCTTTGAAAATCTGTTCCTAAGGACCCATGTTGTAGATCAAGCTATATTAAAATCCTGATGATTTTTTCGCACACATCCAAACTGATAAACTGTGAAATTATTATTCCATCTCCAGCTTATGTCCCCCTCTTCTGTCCTTCTTACACAGAAACACACAGTAATTCAGGCTGGAACAGATCTCTGAAGGTCATCTAGTCCACCCTCTTGCTCAAAGCAGAGCCAGCTTCAAAGGTGTATCAGGTTGCTTGGAGCCTCGTGCTGCTTTGAATATCTCCAAGGATGGAGGCTCCAGATTCCACAGTACTCCATCTTTCTGTGTGCCCTGTTCCACCCTCATTGTGATTTTTTTTTGCTTTGTTTTTATACAGCTAGTTAGATGTGCTACTGTTCCACTGGTCTTTTGACACCGGTGTAGGCACTTCTCACCTGTTCCTCTTCTGTAATTCTTCTCTTTTCCCCAGTTGAACACTTCTTACCCTATTTCCTGACCTCTGTCATTTTCTCCTGGTTTTCTTTTGAACGTGTCTCTTTAGCTCCTTCCTTTCATAATTCAGGAGTGTAATTCTTTATCAAAGTTCCTAATCCCTAGAAAACCATCCTGACTATTTCCCTCTGTTACTTCCCACTGTTGCTCCAAGATCACTCAATGTACTATTTATCCTTTCACGTTCTGTTGTGTTGAAAGCATCTGATCTTCAGTGCTATTAGAAACCCCTTCAAATTGGTTTTTGACCTTCTTGTTAGCTGAAACCACTCTTACCAAATGACCTAATGGTTCTCTCTCAGCCAATTCTTCATCCTCCTCTCACACTGTCAGTTTTGATCTTATTAAATCTCATCACACCTTGTATCTTTGGCTCCATTCTTTACTTGTTTTCCTCCTAAATCCTTAATTATTCCTTTTGTTCATCCTTTGAAGAGCCCTGATCTGACTTCTGCTGAAATCCTAAGGAGTTTTAATTTTGATTCATCTCTCCTCTCCTTTTGCACATCACCTCTATGGTCCTGTCCACAAATAAATACAATCGACATCTCTGTGCTGCTGACTCAGGTTTATATTACTCCAGGTAATATAATAGCAACTCCAGATGGGAATGATTAAAAAAGGGCTTCCCTCTTAGACTCTCCTTACCGCTTGTTTTCTCAGTCATCATCTTGTCTGTCAGGCCAATAATACAGATGTTGCCTTTGACTCAGGCCTCTTCAGATCCTCCTATCAAGGCTATGTCTAAATATTTCAGATTCCTTTCTTCATAACACATTTAAGCCGTGGTTCTTAATCCCATACCAGTGAATCTGGTGAAGTTCTCTCATGGAGTATCTACACAGTGTATTACAGCATACATTCTAAGATCCTGGCATGATGTCCATGCAGTTTTTAGCTAGAAACCTTTGGCAAAATAATAATAAAAATAATTCCTATATGAGAATAACATATATGAGACAGTAAATTGTGCATTGTTTAAGTATGTATGAATATGGTGCAATTTATATAGAGTTTGGGGGAAAAGGTGGAAAAGTTGCAGTAGGCAAACTAATCTCAGGAAGTCCACTTCATAATGAGTTTTAAATTTCACTGTCAAGTAGAGTTTTATTTTTTAACTTTATCCTTGCCTTTCTTCTGCACACAGTGTGTAAAGTGTACATTACTGCTCTGTTATTTATCCACCATTTCTGATATCTCTGAATTTAGCTTTTTGTTACCATATGTAGTTGCACAACAGAGGAAAGGATGAATCCTTTGCTTTGGGTTTCCATATTTTGACAGATATTAATCAATGCTGTAACTCTGGATTTGTGTTGCCACATTAAATCTGCAGTAAAAATTCACTCTCCCCTAAGGCAAACAGGATCTTGAAAATTTGCATGCTGTTCACCTGGTGTGCTTGCTCTTCATCACAAGATTAAATATGCTTCTGAGGCTGAAAAATAAGCTTCGCAAAGTCAACATTTATGCCAGTAATACAGTAGAAAATGTAAAATGTTTCCAAGCTCAGACGTCAACGAAGCTGCTGAAACATAAGTAATTCTCAGAACAAATTTAATTGTATCATGGTCTAAGTGTATGTGTATTGATTCCTGGGACAGACAGTTGGCTGCGTGAAAGACAGGAGAGAGTAAGGGCAAAGAGGAGCACCCTAAATTCAGTTTCCAAACTGTTTTTATTTTGAAAAGTTTTTTCATCTCAGAAAGCATCTGAGCATTTGAGATACACTGAGAATAGAGAGACTGCATATGAACTTAATTCCCCTAATATAATTTAGTCTTCAACAGTTTTTTTTCCTCAAAAATTCCCAAAAACATGAGCAATGAGAAGGGCAGTATGGGTTGAGTGGTGAAACTATCACAAAACAAACCAAGAATGTTAAATAAATGGACTTTTTGAAAGATTTATAAGCCTCCAAATTTAATTTTTTTGTATTTTACTTTTATCCACTGACTTTTAACTAAAACTTATCAGAGGTATTTATGTTTTTATGGGATTTTTTTGTTTTAGCTGTACTGGATGTGACATTTAGTAGCCTTTTGTCTTTAAAAATGTTCTCTGGGCCTTCCTCTGATTTGAGTGTTGCTGCCTCATCTGGCTTTGAGATTTTACAGCTTTATCTGTTTCAGAGTAAAGACGGTCATATCCGGCTGTGCTGATCTGCAGATTATCTGGTATGGTACTGCAAAGCAGTGGAGCTGCAATCCCATTGCACTCTTAACAGAGACGGAAGTCGAAGCTTTCCATGCATAAGGTCTATTTTCAAGACCTTAAATAGTCTTGAGAAACTATTCAAAAGATGGGGAAGCTGGGAAAAGTGGTATGCTGAAAGCCATCATTCAGTGTAGCATGTCTGGGGCAGAGAATTGCAGTTAAGCATAAATACAATCCATAGAGTTGATTCTGTCGCCCTGTCCTTTCTCATACGCATATTATCTATCTTTCTGAGGAGGGAGTCATCTCTTTTTGTATGCTTATAGCTCACACTGATAGCAGTCAAGGTCCACTGGTGCCAATACAATATATATTGCTGTTAAGTAATAATAAGTTTAAATGCCCTAAGCTTACAGTATTTACTGCTTGTGGAGAAGGTAGACTGTCAAGATGCTGTTCCCAGGGCTGTTTTTTTTTCCTCTTTGTTAAAGTCTAAAGAGTCACCCTAAAAAATAGGCAGGAGGAAGAGTTGTGATTTGACTGCTAGTCCACAGGGAGCTGGTGGAAGATCATAGCATTCTTTTCATAGAGGCCACTGAACAGCTCTCAGAGCTTAACAACTTCCAGCCATTACTTCAGCTAGGTTGGATTTGAACTAGTCACATAAAGGTGAAAGGCCCTATGGACCGTTATCAATCGCTAGTCACATAGACATCTTTTGCCTGTTGTCTTAAATTTATGCTTCATCAACGAATGTGATTCTAGCACAAAGCATCCAAAACTCTTGATATGGACTACACAGATATTACGCACCTGGGGACACAACGGGAGTTCCTGTTAGTAATTCAGGCTGACTTTAATGCACCTCATAAACTATATTTTTTATACACTTAATCTTTAAAAGTCCCATCAGTTTCCCCCGTTATCCCCCCAACTCTCTTTCTTTACTTTGCAATAATGTTTTCTGCACTGGTGTGAAATTTTATGACCTCTTCTGTAGAATTTTTTTTTAATTTGTCTCACTTTTTTCCTAACAAAGAATAATAAGGTGAAAAGTAATGGGAAAAAAAATTATTTCCACTGTGTCTCTTTCATTCACATTATCTCTGCTTATGTGTGTAAGTATGTGCTTGTGTGTCCGTGTCCACATCCTTATTATCTCTGCTTGGGATAAAGTTCTGGGATGTATTTCACAGAAGCACAGAAGCACAGAGGTTGGAAAGGACCTTCAAGATCAAGTCCAACCATTAACCCAACACCACCATGCCCACTAAACCATGTCCCAAAGTGCCACATCCACACATTTTTTGAATACTTCCAGAGATGGTGACTCCACCCCCTCCCTGGGCAGCCTGTTCCAATGCTTGACTACTCTCTTGGTGAAGAAATTTTCCCTAATATCCAATCTAAACCTCCCCTGGCACAACTTGAGGCCATTTCCTCTCATCCTATCACTAGTTACTTGGGAGAAGAGGCCAACACCCTCGTCGCCACAACCCCCTTTCAGGTAGTTGTAGAGAGCGATAAGGTCTCCCCTCAGCCTCCTCTTCTGCAGGCTGAACAACCCCAGTTCCCTCAGCCGCTCCTCAGAAGACTTGTGCTCCAGACCCCTCCCCAGCTTCGTTGCCCTTCTCTGGACACGCTCAAGCACCTCAACGTCCTTCTTGTATTGAGGGCCCCAAAACTGAACACAGTATTCAAGGTGTGGCCTCACCAGTGCCAAGTACGGGGGTATGACCAACTTACCAACAGTTGGTAATGACAAGTTACCAACTCTGTACAGCAGCACTGAAAGGAAGGACTAACCTTGCTTGAGTATGACTTTTAAGTAACAGCATAGGACCATGTGCGTACTCAATACATAATTACTGGTATCACCTCTGCAACAACAACAGACACCCTCCGACAATGAAAAAAATTTCAAAATTGTAAATAATATTACTAAACTCTGAATAAGGGGGTTTCAAGCTTATAGATCAATATCTATTCCTATTTCTTAGTGGGGAGGGTGTGTTCTTCCCACATTTATGAACACAATTAAGTGTTTAATTCAATTAAAGCATAGTTTGTAGCTCGGCAGCATGGAAAGCCGTGTAAAATCCTGTGAAAAAGCTGTGAAAATTTGCTCCACACCCAGTTAGCTCATGCAGCAAAGAATTAGCTGAAATGGGAAGGCAATTAGCAGCAAAACTTTTATGCAGCATGAAGCTGTAGGCATTGAGTTAGCCAACCAGGAGTTGTACAGCCTACACAAATGAACCCTTTCTCTACTGACACGCACCAGTTTTAGGAAACCTTGTAAATCTACCTGCTGTTCCCACCTTGGGGCTTAGAAGTCATGCGTAACAGTACAAAAACCAGCCGCTTTTTGGAAGGGAGCTGTCTCTGTAGCTTTCATAAGGATAAAAAAATAGGCCTGGAGTTGAGGTGGTTATTAATCATTAGACTGTGGTGATCATTATTAGCAAATATCCACCCTCAGAGCAGTATTCACATACTGGGTTCTGTGCTCAGATCTGTCACTGTCAGCTCTTGGGTTTTCTTTTAACATCTGTGATTCTGTTTTTTTAATCTACAGAAAGAGTG
>NW_010516846.1:10405-48538 GCF_000687285.1 Phaethon lepturus
GGTGAATCACGTCTTGCACGTCGAGTGCAAGTACCAGGCTGCGTGACCAGGCTCGTTCTGCTTGTTGTCCAGGCTGACCGCATGTCAGCCAGGTCTGGCCCACCACTCTTAGGGCTGTGTTAGCACAATCTTCTGCCTGAGCTAATTAATTCCTGACTCTGCTTTCTGCCTGGCCAGGTTGGAGCATGGGCAGAAGAGCCGGGGTCTGTACAGTCCTGGATGTGCATAGACAAGCCCAGAGGGAGGGCTGGGTGGCAAAACAAATCATTTTCATAAAAAGAGGTTGGCAGCTCTTATTCCACAGATCCAAAATTGCATGAACTCCCACAGCTTCTGTTTTATTGGCAAGGGTTTCTGTTTTCCACCTCATTGTGCAGGGTCACGCCGAGTGCCTCACTCCACAGATTAGTGCCCTCTTTACTCTGCGTGTTAGGAGATGTTCAGCTGGGGAGGCTCTCTAACTACCGCCGAGAGAACAGGATGTGTCCCTGGATGTTTATTACACCCTTTTGAATTCCTCTGATGACATGAGGAATATGCATGCAAAGTGTTATTATTGCAGGGGTATTGAGAGGGAATATTGAGTGCCTGCAGGAGAATGAATTTAAGCTGCAATCCTGTCACTGATTCTGTCTTGACACAATCAGGGTACAGGATCAGGACCATAATGAGAATCTATATTTGAACAAGGAGTTTAAAAGCAGCTTTTTATAAGATCTGAAAATGTGTTTTCTCACTCCCCTGATCTGAATTTGGCAGCAGCATAATCCCTGGGGGCTGCCATTTCAGTGATAGTTCCAACAGGAGCCCCAGCCTAATGACCTGTATCAAAGTGATAACAGTGCTGCAGCCAGACATACAGAAAGCTGCTGCTGCCAGGAGACACTGAGAACTGCGGATGGTTTTTAGAGCCACTCAGATGTGGGATTTGCCATCAGCTCTGAGTTGTATTCTGAGCAGTATTGTTTGTGTTATTTGAATACAAGAAACAAGGAAAAAAGCACAAGAAAATTTCTGGAACTTGCAGAGGGCTGTGAAGAGTCTAGTGCTGCTTCATGTCTTTTGGCTGCAGCTTTGATTTCCTTGATCTATCTTTTGATTTTCATATTCCATGTTAAAACATGTTAGTTATAGGTAATTTAAAAAGAAATAATTGTCAGAGACTTAAACTTTGGTTATTAAAAAATAAAGTGAGTTTCATTCCTAAAGTAATTAGGGCAACATTCTCAATGTTCAGCTATCTGAATTCTTTGCTTTGTAAGCTCTAAGGCATTTTGGACTTTCCTCTTAAAAATGCTTTCTTGGATGACCAATGCCATATATTTGCCTTAGCTGTAAGCCGTAGAGGAGAGAGGCAAATCCCTGTTATTTATATTAGTCTTGAATGAGATCAGAAACTGATTCATCTGGCAGTCAGGGAGGTCACCTAGGGAATTCCCTGAGCGTGGGACTCAGTCCGAGTAGACTTACGGATATCTGATGTACTAACCTGGAGTACATTTACTTTTCACTTCACGTGCTACACAGAGTTCTTAAAGTCTGATATGCCACCAGTTCTCTAAAGGCATTGATTATTCTCAGGCAAGGCATAGGTGGCTATGGCCTTGTCATCATAGCAGTGGAGAACAGGAGGTATTTATACAATTGTAATGCTTGTTAAAATATATAATTTCTATTGTTATTAATGTCTTGTTATTTTTACTGAACATTTGCCATACCTGTGTTGTTACAGTGGGTTCAAAAAGGGCAGAAACTTTTTAGTTTCCTAATTATCATTGTTTTAGTACAATGTTTTGTATAATACAAAACTGCCATACAGTAGTTATAATTTTATTCCAAAGTAGCAAGGACAACTGCCACATGAAATTTAATCTGTTCAAACACAAGTTTTTCAGCAGTTTTCTTCATACTTTTGTAGCATGCCAGGTGTTTGTTTTGGACAAATACTTTTTTTTTTTTTTTAATTTCTTCAAATGTTGCTTTCTCCATTAGATGACTACCACAGAAAGTAAAGATAGCTGGCTACGCATGAAGAAACTGTACCAAACTAAACAGAAAAACATGTTGTTCCCATTTTTTGTAAGTGGTTTGAGAATAGCTTGCGATCTGCAGTGCTGTAAGATGTGGTCTGAAGTAGGTCTCTGGATCACACGGGGCTCTTCATGCTAAGGACTACTGCTAAGTTCGGCCCCACGCCCCTCCCAGCGATATCTATAGGACAAAACCACAGCCTTTTGTCCGTCCATGTGATGTGACATTCCAGATGTTGTCCTGCTGCACGGCTTGTATACACAGATCACTGCTGTGTATTCCAAAAAAAGGTAGGAATTAGGTTTTCCTGTTATGGTCTAAAGGAAGAGATTGATCCAGTAGATCAAACAGCGTGTGATTTAATACTGATCAGCTTATTCTTAACATTGTGTTTCACACTTCTTTCTTAAACATTTTGAACTTCAGCCCCTGCCTTGGCTGTGGTTAAAAGTGTTAACTGGTTAGCTGTCAGTTCGCTTCTGCATGCTCATGCTTTCTCTGGTCCTAAATCCCTCCATCAGGTCCAAAGTACGGATTTCAGATAAGCAGCTTAAATGAGCATTAGCTGGGCTGTAATGTGTCAGAGGGCATTCCCAGGGTGCTTTCCCACCATGTTGCTTGCCCCTGGACCTAAACCACTCAGTGCAAAGATTAATGGGGCTTCATAACTGGACATGTCGTCGTATGGGAACAGGTTGATAACTCTTCCAGGATCCAAATCAAAATGGTCATAAGGTATGTTAGTTGAAAATCCTTTTACTGCTTTCTGCCCAGACTTCTCCACTCATCTGTTATATACAGATTAATGGAAGTAGACCAATGAAGAGAAGGGGGAATCACCAACTGAGTTTTTGTTTGCTGTTTTGTTGTTCAAGCTACTTGTAATTTAAATAAAATTTAAACCTGTACAGTAGGCCTATCTACTGAGACTACTATGAAGGAAACCAAAATACCTTTTTTTATGCTGATGACTTAATATACTACCTGCAGGAACTCAGGTTATTAGAGTTATTGAATGCAAATTCCCTTATTCTATGCATAAGCAGTTTGCTTAGAGTCTAATACTCTGATGAAAAAATTGTACAGTGTTTTACTTTATGCAGCAATCAAAGTACTGTTGGTATAAAGGAGGAATACAAATAGAAAAGAAGATTTAATGATTCATATTGAAAGATGGAGATTGTGTAGAATAAATAAAGCACTACATTTAACATCTGCCAGACACAGGGTTGAGCTTTCCTGATGCCCTGGTCATTTGTAAAACTTTGTTTTGACTTTGCAAAACACACCCCAACTTGTAGGAGTCATTATAAATGTCCAGATTAATGTGCAGACTACTCTAGTAACCACTCTTGGACACTGGCATCTTGCCATTTAATCTTAGGGAATAAAGTGTTTACATTAAAGCCTGTATTTTCTTAGTAAATCAAACTATCTCCCTCACACTTTCATCCAGCAACATTTTTGAATTATTAAAAAATAACACAGAGACAACTGTTAGTGCTAGTTTCTATCACTTGACATGACATTTTTCATTATCACATTAAAATATAGTCCCCTTTACCTGTTAAAATCCCTTCATCTAGCTGCCATAAACTGCAGCGGTTAACTCGGGGGGTGCAGGTTGTGTATCGGCTTTACATGTAGAACCGAAGGCAGGGAGTGCTGCGGCGATACGGTCACCTCTGCCCTGGCGCTGCCTGCACCCGGCAGCCTGCCTGGGAGGCCACCTTACCGTGGGCATGCTGGGACCCAGCTGGTGCCCCCTAAACCAATGCCCTCCCTAAACTGCCTGTGGGGAGGGCTGAGAAGAGGCAGAGAGAAGCAAAGTGGGCGAAGCAGTGACATTCAGGTAGCTATCGCTGGGTGTTCGCTGCCTGGGGCTGAATGACTCTTGTGCCCATTCCCTCCTTCCCTCCAGGGCAGATTCTTTGCACCAGCTTTGCTCCATGCCTGCGCTTACTTTTTTCTGCCCTGCCTGGACTTCCTTTCATCTCTTTCAGTCTCCGGTCTTGCTTTTTCCCACTTGGTTCATTTGTGAACCAAGCCACCCCAACGTGGACCCAGGTGGTAATTGCACTTAGTCTGCACGTGTCCTCGCTCCCTCCACTTGTGTGGTGTGTGCACAGTAATGCCGCTGTCTTGACTGCTCCACTGTTCTATGCTAATTAATGAGACAATTACAGGTGTATTATTTTCATAGTTTCTGTTAATTCATTGTAAAACTATTTCAGCATTATGGAATGTACTCTTGTCCTTGAATGGAGTGTGAAGATACACAAATGTTTTTTAATTTATTGTCATTGTTCACTACTTTTAATAATGTACTCCTCACAGTCTGTCTTTTCCATCTCCTCTCTGAAATGAACGCACCTATTACTCCCACAACCTAATAGGAATATTAACAGGCTTCCCATAATATACTGCCCTTTCCGGGGCTATATGTTTCTGCACTGTGCTCTTCTTTAGATGGGAAGGGCAAAATTAAGCACAGTGTTCAAGTATGCAGTCTACATCAATTAGCATTGCATATTTGCAATCTATTTTTAATGTTGTTCAATATCCTGTTTGAATTTTTCTTTGCTTTACTGTGCAGAGGGCAGGTGTTTCTCTGAGAATACATGGTTCACATGATTTCCATTTAAGCTGGGGCAGGATGAGTATTTGAGCCAATAACTCCTAAAATATGAAAGAAATTGGTAGAATACACCTGGGTACTGGGAAGAAGCACAAGAAATGGGAGAATTCTAAAAAAGACTAAAGAATTCTGAGCAGATTCTTGCCTGCAAGTGGGAATACACAAGCAGAACTGCTTTAGAAAGTAAGCAAATACTGTAAGATATGCAGAGAAGCATATTTGTTTCTGAAGAAAGGGAATATTGAGATAGATGCTGAAAAAAAGAAAATGACAGAATCAAGAGAAACCAAAAAAGACAGGTGTGTTTGGCCTAGTAGCCTTTTCTTGTTCAATGTTCTTACTTTCACAACTTCGGCAATTCCCAGTCTCACTCCAGCCCCACTCCCGAGACGGCTGGTCGTCCCCAAGGCTTTCACAAACTCTGGTGACAGAGAGTGCTGCAGTCAGCAAGTAACCCCTCGTTCCCTTTGCTCCAGAGACTGCAGGCCTGACTTCCGTAGCGCTTCTGGTTTCATAGCTGTAAAGTTGCCCATATCAACGTGGTTGTGACAACAGCCTTTAAAATCTGTGACCAAGAAACTAAATGGAAGAGAAAACCAGGATGAATTGCAGGGGAAATGTTAGACTAAATGTTTTCTGGGTATGAAGCTTATATAAAATATTTTCTCTGCCTAGCCTTTTGCATGTCATTTATTTATCATCATTATTAGAAGAAAGTTCTATGTGAGGCAGAAGTAAATTCATATCAGAAAAAAATTTGTCTTATATGCACCAAATCTTTCCTTTATCCAATGTGCCCAACCTTCCTTTTTCCCCTTAATGCCATCTCACCTGAGAGCCCTTTGAGGGCATTTTTTCCAATGTACATCTGTCATTTTTCCTGAACTCCTTATTCTCTCAGATTTTTTAGTAGTTTAATACCTATTTATTTGTTTTTATACCTGCAAACAAATGAATATTGTTGTAATTCTCATGTGACTTGCTTTCTCTTGGTTTTAGTTGAATATATTTGTCATTCCTCCTCTAACCTGTGAATTGTGCGTTCTTTGGAGCAGGTTATTCTTTTTTACTGAATATATGACATATGCTTAAGTCTTCTAGTAATCCATAGCATTATGTATGCTTAGAGCAGTGGGATTCTCATGCCTAACAAAATTCATAGATGTTGCAACAACAACAGCAGCAATATAAAAAATAAGACCTAGGAATAGTAGTGTTCCTTCCTTTCTTTTTCCTGTTCATGAAATACAGCTGTGAAGTCTGGCAAACTTCGTCACAGACATTTGTCTTCTGAGCTAAATGGCTGGCTCCCTAGGGCAGGTCTCACTGTTGCAGCAGTGAGAACATTCCAAACACATGTTGGTTTTAGCTTTATTGATGCATTGTTCTGTATTGTTTATTCAGCATTAGCACAAGATAAGATTATCAGGAAGCAGTTCTTTCATCAGTTTACAACCTAAACATCTGGACACGGGAGTTAGGGAGCACTTAAACAAACTGGACGTACGTAAGTCCATGGGGCCTGACAGGATGCACCCACGAGTGCTCAGGGAGCTGGCTGATGTGGAGCCACTCTCGATGGCTGGGTCACAGTGACTGGGAGAGGTTCCTGAAGACTGGAAGAAAGCCAGTGTCACTCATATCTTCAAGAAGGGCAAGAAGGAGGATCTGAGGAACTACAGTTCCTCCAATCTCCCACTGAAGCTGAAATTAATAATTTTGTTATTAGTTTCTCTCTGTTGCTTGCTGCTGTTATACCTGAGCATTTGCAGTAGCTGAGTAAGAGAAAATGTGGCATTAGCCACATTTCTGATGAAAAACTGAGGCACAGAAAGAATAAGATTCACTAATTTTGGCACATTGATTTATAATCCCAGATCTTTCAGAACACCTAGTGTTATGTGGGACTTGTTATGTTCAAAACAGAGTTTCTGTTGCCTTTAGTAGGAGTGTCCGATCCTGTTGTTTCTGGGAATTGGGCCATGTGGTGCCAGGCTGGGAACCAAAGGTGAGGAACACAGCTAGCATCACCTGCTCAATGTCTGGTTGAAATGACCCAACTGCCATGACATGGGATCTCTGTAGCAGAGGCAGGGACAGCTGTGGCGTCTTCAGGCAGGATTCGTCTGCCTTAACCTTTCTCTTCTGCCTCATTCTGCTCTAGTTCTGATATACCTAGAGGATGATAACCTACTGCTGCCATCAGTTGCTTCATATGCTTGCATGGTAGTAATTAGTACAGTGGAACAAATTATTCCAGTTTGGCAGATAACCAGTCTTGGCAATGTGAGGCCATATGATCAAATTCTAAGGATTTTTATTTGCTCAGAAAAGCAGAAGATATTTACCTACAAAAAGACCTTTTAAAAGAATGATCCTAACTCTGTCATTTCCCAGTCTTTGTGTTTTTGAGTTTTTAAACTTTAGTGGAAATATACTTTTTAAATTCTGGTCATGGAAAAACTAACCTATGAAAGTAATGATGGCAATGCAAAAATCTCCATTCTTTAGAAACTATGTTTTTTCTTTTTGTGTTCTCTGTAAACCTTATGGTAGTACATTAGACTGTAAGCGTACCAATGTTTTCCCTATTCCTTTTTTATAATTCCTCTTCAAACAAATATGAATTTAATCTATAATTTTGTTTAATTTTGTGATAAATTATGTCATGTGGAGAAAGTCTCAAAATAGCGTATCAAAACCAACACAAAATCATAAATTGCTTACCACTTCCACTGGAAACTTACTTATTTGTATCAAAGGAGGATCAGACCTTATTCAGCTTTAACTTAAAACCTTTTTTGCTGAGATTAAAAGTTTCACCTTGGTTCATTTATCCCCTGCTCACAAGTTAGTCTAATGTTGTTACATTTTTATGCCATCCAACTTTTTCAGCGTTTTATATGTTGGTCATATTACTGACCAGAGTAAAACCAAATGGCAGTGAATCTTGAAAGCAGATTAGTTCCTGAATGTTTCTACTCGTGTTTGTTCCAGTATTTGTGCAACACACTTCAAGCAGGATTTGAGTGTTACGTGTATATATATCTAAAAATCTCAGAAAGTCAGGAAAATTGTTTGGTGAGAATTGGTGTTTTCTAGATCTGTTACTACATTTTTCTCTCTTTCCATCCTCCTCTCCCCCTCTCCTGCCTTTCTTTTTTATTTATCCAGTATCAATGGTGAAAAAGAAGCAAAGAGTGAATACTACCCTTCAGTGAAGGACCATCAAGTGTACCTGGGGAACAGAGAGGTGAAGAAATAGGTTAGATGGGTGGGAGCTCCTTCTGCGTTTAAGTATCTGCTGGGTCTGTGAGAAGCACCTGGTGGGCATGGTGAGTCAGTATGGGATAGTCCTGGAGGGTCTGTATAGCACGCTGCGAAAACATGTTGTGTTCGTGTGAGTTGTTCTGGGAAGAGCCAAGGCAGGGAGAGAGATGAGGTAACTACCCCCGGAGATTTCATATATATATATGACCAAAGGGACTGCTGGGAACAAGGTGGGGTCTGTGGAGTAGCACTAGAAGAGGGTAAGACAAAGCACCCTGAAAGACTGGGTACTTGCTGGAATCAACAAAGAGAAGCTGACAAGACAGCAAAATTCCTTTGTGCTTGAAGGGCCAAATTATTTAATTGGTTGAGTTTATGTAAGGAGCCTTAACTGTGTGCAGTTCTGTATATGTGCCTGTAAGGGAGAGTGAAAGAAAAGTCCTTTTAGGGTGGGTTTTTTTATGAGGAAGAGAGTATGTTATTCCTGGCTCTTTTATGTGTATTTGAGGCACTGTAAACTTGCTGTATCATGTTAGCAGCAGGGCTTCTGAGTCTGAAGAGGAGCCAGGTTGTTCAAACAATATGAATGGAAAGCCAAATAACCCATCAAAGCATAAAAACATCCTGTACAAATCGGGATGAGAGCATCACAGCTACATACCTATAGCATTGAGAAGAAAATCTCAGGAAGCCTAAACGAGCGACATGTAACTCATGTGCCTGTAAACTGAGGGAGAGATCCTTCACATAGAAGATATTTTTTTATTTTTGCTGGGTTAGGAAAATAACAGTACCTGACACAGTAGCAACAATAAAGGTATAAGGCTAATTCTCATTCCACTGTATCTGTTCGGTTTTGATTTACTCCTAACATTACAGAAAGTTTTTTTGGATTTTGGTTTTTATTTTTCTTATTTTAAAGTGTAATTTTGCTAACCAATGGAGCTGCCTCTACGTGTTGGTATAATAGAGTGGGGAATTGTCCCTCATGGCAACAGATTTTTTTTCAAGAGAGGAAACATCAAAGAAACTCAAAAGCTCAGGTTGAGTATAAGGCTACCTACTGTGCATCCTGGGGCTGCGAGGTGTTACTTTCTGATGTCTGTGTGGGAATGCCAAACAAACAGGTACTGCTCACTCTTACATGATCTGAGCGGAATATATGACAGGCAAAGGAATGGTGCCCCAATTAGTTGCACATAAAGCAAGCAGACTGTTGGGTGCACATTCATCTGTGAGCAGACTAACACTAGATTGCACCATGCTGCTAATGACCAAAGCTAGTTGATATGGATGAAATTGGTACAAAAAAGCCTTGATATCCTGAAGTATCAAATTAAAAGGAAAGGGCAACTGTGAGCTTCTGACGACCTGTTTTGTGATGGTTGAGCTAAGCAATCAAAATCATGGTCCTAAGACTGAATCTTTACATTCCAAACTGCGTTAGTTTACCTACAGGTGTTTAAAAAAGAAGAGAGAAGAAATCAGAATACAGCAGATTCTGTTATTAGTGGGCAAATGTAAAGTAGGCCTAACCCCATTTAAGTTACTTTTAAAAGAAGATAATTGCCACATCTCCTATGTACGTCCTCACTCCCCCAAATACACACCAAACAGGTATGGTGATTCTCTGACTTTCACACATCTCATATAAATCTTTTGCTTCAATAGAGTGAGTCATAATGATGTGAGAAGCAAATTGGTCTCAATGTCTACATTACAACATAAATAAAACACACCCTGGCTCCCTGTTTGGCCCTGAGGGTAGGTGACAGAGCGTGGCTTACATCCATATGGCTAAACTTTCTTCTTCACTACAACATGTCAGCCTTGTCTGTATTGCATTGGGAACCATCCCAGGCTTGCCTTAACCTCCAAACTGTGTCCAGGTGTTGCCTGGAAGAGTTCTAGTTCCCACGAGCCAAATCTATGCCAAGGAGTGTACTAGCAATTAAATAATACGGATAGTTGCATGCCGTAGTGCCCTGGCCCTATTTAGTTTACTAGCATAGTAGTTTACTAGATGATGTCTGCAAAGGAAGCTGCTGGCACAATAAAACCAACAAGAACTGTAACTGTTAAACTGGTTGGATACCAATTAACTGGATCTTTATAGGAACAACCGTACAGTGAAGGGAATTGAGGGTAATCTTTTCAGTATGAATGTCATAATAATAATAGTGTTCTGGAATAAATAATATACCTCAAATACTGCAACGTTCAACTATTCAACAAGTATCCTTACTGTATTAGAAAAGTACACATCCAATGGCAATTTCATATCTTTATTATTCTCACTTCCTCACTTCTTATGGACAGTTCTCTTCCATAGAATTGCAACTACTGTTTATTAGCCGATATTTTCCATGGATATATTAAGGAAGTTTAACCAGTTTTTCTAGAAACAAAGCAATGACTGCTCAGGAGCTCCTTTTTATTCCTTTGTTCCTCCCTCGCTTCCAGGACAGGCATCTCTGGGCCTACATTGTAACTACTGTTGTAGTAGGACAAGGGGTAATGCTTTAAACTAAAAGAGGCTAGATTCAGACTAGATATAAGGAAGAAATTTTTCACCATAAGGGTGGCAAAACACTGGCACAGGTTGCCCGGAGAGGTGGTAGATGCCCCATCCCTGGAAACATTCCAGGCCAGGTTGGACGGGGCTCTGAGCAACCTGATCCAGTTGAAGATGTCCCTGCTCACTGCAGGGGGGTTGGACTAGATGACCTTTAAAGGTGCCTTCCAACCCAAACTATTCTATGGTTCTATTAATCTATGAACATACGTAATAAGGACTTTTCACCTGCTTTTATCCTTCTTCAAAAGCTATGAGACACTTGGCAGCTGTAGCTAAGTAGAAGCTTTCCATTTCAGCAGTCCATTCAATCACATAAAGTTGTAATGACCAAATGATTCAAATATGTTCTTAATCAGAAAAAAAGGCAATTGGAATCTGTGACCTCATGGTTCAGAAGAAAATTTTCCAGCCTGAATATTCAGTACCTTTACTTTGCCTCTGAGAATGTGTATATTATGGTACAGTGAGGCATACTTACGTTCAGTCTACACCACTGCAACAATCATATGTATAGGACTTGCAGGTACAAGATTAAATTAGAGTCTAGTGGACACTTGTGCTGCTTTAAAACTTTACACCAGCAGACAAAGGTAAGACCAAAGCGGAACCTGGAAGAAAACATGCTTTTTTATTCGGAAGCTAAATGGAAATTACTTTGGGATGTATTGAGGTAGGGCAGGGAGAGGATACAACCTGATTATTGCATCTTCTCTTCTTTTTTTAAACTCTTAATAAGCAAGCTAATTACTTATGCTGATTCTGCATTCACTGAGATGAGGACGAATTTATCTGGATGCTGATGCCAATGAAGCATGTATTTCTGTGTCATATATCATAGTCACAGCCATGTTGAATTGAAGGTTTATCTGCCACTGGTGCTAAGAAGGAAGTTTTATATGACATACCTGTTATAACAGCTGTAGGTACTGGCTTTCCATAAAATTATGATTTCAAAAAATGGTTGGGAAATTGAACATGTAGTTTCAGACCTGGGGTAGAACAAAAATAATCTCCTTTGGAAATTATTTGTTGGCGCCTATTGCTGTTAATAGAAAGCTTATGGGAAAACTTAAAAAGGAGGATGTGGACGCTTTGAATACCCCATAGATACAGAGTAAGATAATTTAGTGTTGGTATTTTTTTCAGTACATAAGTTTTAATAATTCAACTTTGAAAATGAAGTTGACATTCATTTGTCTGTAAAATGGTCATCCTTGTAGGATCTTAACTTGACCTGTATGGAATCAAATCTCTGTGACTCAGTAAGAAGAAAATGAGATGAATTGCTGGTCCTAAATAACAAGCAAAAAGTCCCTAGGGCCCTCTCTTCCCTCTGGATATCTATCCTGAGCACGCTCACTAGAAACACATTAGTGATTAGTAACTGACAATCTATTTAGAACAACGCTATAAAACCTGTCACATTAGTTTCAGGCTTGAAATTCTTAAAATAGAAATATTTCTGAAGTAATGTGTTCTCAGATCAAACACCTGTCTTTATAGGACAGAAGGAGCTTTGCTGAAAATTGAAAGATGCAAGAAGGACTCTCGTTCAATGATATAATATTTTCTTCTGATAGTGGAAACTGGTCCCTGAACACCTTTATAACAGGAATAAGAAATAATGGGTAATTTTGTTGCAAACACCTTTTTAATAATGGCAGTAATAGATGGATTTTAATAAACTCTGTTTTAGTTCTAAATCTATTTCTGCTAATGTTTGCTTAATATCTACAAAATGGGTTTGTGCTGTTCTTCCTCTCTCTGAGGAAGTTATTTTAAAGTTTAAATGCAAGTGGTTACACTATTCATGTTTAGGTTTCATTTGAAAATCTGTTTGGTATTTGTCTATTTGAATGATTCCTTCAAGAAATTAGGGAGAGTTCTCTGAGACTGCATTCACTGTCTGAGGTGACAGTAGATCCACGTTTTATATAGAACATAGATAGCCTAGTTTGCTTTTTTGTTACCATACTTACGGCCCTCTCGCTTTAGTGCTGTCTTCAGGCAGATTATTTCCCCGAAAAAGCTATAAGCTTTTCAATTACAAAGATATTCAAATATTAAAAGCCAAAAAAAAAAGTATACTTTGAAACTTCACATTTTCTGTTGGTTAAGTTTTTTACAGTTTCTGTACATGTCCATTAAAATTATAAATCAAATAACTCCCAAGGTTTGATCATTCTTAATTTGTGCTAGGCCTGTGAAGTTGCTGAATGATCTGATCTGGAGGGAGCGGAGGAAAAAGGTCATATCAAGTGCCAGAAGTGCGTTGATCCTCACTGCTTGGCAAGCCAACCTGTTGAGATAACAGGTTTGTCCGTCTTAGAAGACTGTACGTACGCAAGAGTTAGAAACAAACACTTTCATTACTGCTAGATTCTGAGATGATGGGGAGATGAAGAATTCTTGCATGGAAACACTCCCTTTTATGTACACTGATCTCCAGTCTTGTAAAAAATGTCTGCCTATGTGACTATTTGTGGAAATATTTTTAAAATAGCTTCTCTATCACATTTGACTGCAGAAGATGAGTGGGAAAGAGAGAGGCCACAAAATCTAAGTTTTAAATAAGAAATGCAGTTGAAAATAAATGAGAGGATAAAAGTGTTGCTTAATCCTCTTCTTTTAGTCCTTTGTTTTTCTGTACATTTTGATTCTTTGCCTTTCTTTCTTGATAATTTCTTCAGCTTTCTGTTACTTACGATAGCCATTACCCTTTCCTCCTCTCCAAGTAGCAACTAACAGTAAGAACACACAATATATGACTTCCTTGGATGAAGCCAGGAATACACCTGTATTAACAGCTGGAGAACTCAACAGCAAACAATAATCATGACCATTTAAAAATTCTCTACTACTCTTTATAACCTCAAGTCAGATGGAGAGAATATATCCTCCTGGGAAAAGCATTTTACCCCAGGCTCTTTCTCATAAATTTTGGGAGATTTTTTAAAAGAGCTGAGAAACTACAACTCTCATCATCTTTGATTGATTTAAAAAACCTAACAACTGTAGGTGGTAGCTTTTGACCTCTTCATTTACTTATTAAATGAGAGCTAAGCTCTCTTGGAAATCTGGTGTCAAGATTAGAACAAGAGTTTATAAAAAATAAGATCCAAATTACAATTGTGTCAGGACCTCTAGTTTCTGATTTGAGGGTTATCTGTTGGTGTTTGGGACTGACTTCTGTGTCAGAGGACAGAAAGCTGGGAATGGCCTTGTATGAAGAGGAATTTCTGCTGAATAAATCAAAACTAATATCAATTAAAAGAGTAACGTGAAATTATTGTTTTACCTTTTCCTGTCACAAGAACAACACTTCCACAAAAAAGCATTTCTGTTAAACAGGGCTTCACTTTTCTACTCCCCCACTCCAAAAGAAACATCTTTGAAATGTTTCCAAAAAAAGCAGGTGTACAAATTATTCTTGCTAAAGGCTTCATACCATCAGCTTTCAGCATGTATACTGTGTTCTCTCAATGAGACTAATCACATGATACCACGCGTAACAGTGATACTGGGACCCGC
This sequence comes from Phaethon lepturus, assembly GCF_000687285.1. Classification (NCBI taxonomy): domain Eukaryota; kingdom Metazoa; phylum Chordata; class Aves; order Phaethontiformes; family Phaethontidae; genus Phaethon; species Phaethon lepturus. Next base: position 24,454 of record NW_010516846.1, read on the forward strand.
TCAGGCTGGCAAAACTGAATAGAAATCAGACCGATCCCTTAACTGGGACCTGTTCCAATTTTATTTTGGATTAGAATCAGTTTTTCTCTGAACCATTCCCCTCCATTCTCTATCTATCTCCTCCAACCCTCTTCATCCTGAAAAAAGAGTAATAATTGAATCATGTATTTCATTATGCTTTTAGGCATCCAAAAGAGATTGTTTGTAACCTACTTTTTTTTGTTTTTTTTTCCTTTTGGAGTACCTCAGTGGTGGTACTTTTAATGGAAATGCTGGTTCAGGACTGATTTCTGTCATCTGTGTTTTAAAAGGAGACTAAGTCTGTAGGCTTCAGGACTGTCGATATATTCTTAAAACCAAGTTATTCTGCTCTGTGTGGACTCCAGGGTGTTGTGCTGGTGGCTTAAGTCTAGGGGTTTGCCATATTCTCCTAAGCTCTGAAGTTCCTCACTCTTCTGCTGTTGCCCACTTCATGCCTGCCACAGAGGTGGTTGCATCTGTACTGTGGTATGCATGTAATTGGAAGCATTCTGCAATCTAGCAGGATTGAAGCTGCAATATAAATGTAAATTATTATTATTCAACATATTAACCCAGTATTAAAATACAGGGGGTTGCATTTTCACAGTATAATATGGGAGAGAGACTTATAAAACCCATTTCCAGTCCATGTCATTCGTTAATGGGATTGTATATTTAGACCTAACCAACGACTCTAACAATTACCTCACAATATCTGTGCATTCTGCCAGTATAAAATATGGCATGAAAGTGACTTATGATATATGAAGCCTAGTGAGCTTGGAAAAGAGGTATCCAAGGAATTGTGTTCCCACCCCCCACCCCAAATCCTGCTTTTTTGACATTTTCTGCTGTCATGAACATAGTTCAAGAATAAGAACACATCAAGGGTTTAAAGAGGCTGATAAATCAGACCTACAACAAATCTGCAGTGGGAAACAGGGGTGCAAACTTCAGCTGTTTGTGTGACAAAGTTGTGGGCAACAAGGAGGAAAGGAGCAAAACACACTTGTTCTTGAAGCCTGATGATGTTATTCATGGCACTTCTCAGATGCCATAATGCTGGTAACAGCAGCTTATGATGTGGAAAACACTTTTTCATCCTCATGCTTTCTGAATTCTCTCTGTAGCCATTTGCCATTAGCAGTTCCTAAAAAGGGAGTAAACAAAGTCAACAAATATCAGGTCCTGATCGCCAGTGTCTTCAGGAGATTTTGACCCTTTTGAATTATCAGAGGAAAAGAAGCTTTGTTTTATGCACCGATAAAAACCTGTTTGAATAAGCCTAGTCTTTGATGAAGAGTGCTACTAAGCTCTTGTCCAGGCCCCAAGGGCTCCAGCAGCCCTGCCAGCCCTGCCTGGCCTCCCTCTGGGCCTCCCCCTGGGCCTCCCCCTGGGCCTTCCCCACCCTGCCCATGGGACCAGCACCATGGAGCCTGACCCCTGGGCAGTGTAGGGCCTTGCCTCCATGGTGGGTGCTATGGGACCTGCCCTTTCCATGACACCGGACCTTGCCCCAGGAGCCCTCCACAATTCCAGGGTAACCTCCAAGCGCTGCAGGATGCTACAGCCATCCTCCAGAGCGGGGTCACAGCCCTGCAGGCTTTTCTAACACCCCCTGTACCCACAGCAAGCTCTGCGCCCAGAACCCTTCAGAGGTGACCGAGTAGGGTATGGGGGCCTTTTAGTCAGATGTGGCTAACCTTTGCTGCCTGCTTCTTAGCTGCTCCTGGTTCTTGGTGCTAGCTGTAGAATGGGTCATCCCTGAAAAGGGTGACCCTGGCCTCCAGAGGCCTGTCAGCACTGTGTTGAAGCATGGAGTATATGAGGACTACTATCTAATCGATTCTTAAATAAAATAAGAAAATGCAAATGAATAGCAGACATAATCCAAAAGCACTGCTATAGCAATGGTGGCTGTACCTAGTGGGTTATAACAGTGTTAGGCTGACTGTGTGTTTAAGTCACCAGACAGGCCTGAGTCTACTAAGAGCCAAGGAGGAGTGGCAGGTACTGTGTTCCAAAAAGGTACAAAACGTTGAGACTAACCTTTCTCTTTTGGGGCTCGCTTACACGCCTTAGCACCTTGTTGCATTGGAGTTCCAGTTCTAGGATTGGGTGGTGTGGATCGTGTTTGAGGTGGACAGCCTCTCTGTTATTCGTGTGCTTCAGCCCTTGGCGGACATGCAGTGGCACCGGTCATGTTGCGCCGTCTCTGTTCAGGATGTTCTGTGCAGATCCAAATCTGTAGCTAAGCGTGAATGTTGTTTAGCACGTGACAGAAAGAAGTGTGCTTGATAAGCTGGTGTAGGAGGCACAACGCCATAGAGCACGGACTGCAGTAATGGCTAGCTTCTTTCTGTTCACGCAGGAAGAAAGGCATCTTCCTTGTATATGGTCAATTTTATATGGGCCTCAGATAGTATGACATGTAACTGGGCAAATCAGTGCCTCCCACTACAGAAAGACCCAAACTGGTCTGGAGCTACCAGAACCATGAGGCAAGGCATAAGACTTGTTTCAGCATGAGCAAGTGCTGGAAGCAGAAATGATGTGGCTGGCACGACACTCCAGTGAGTAATCCTTGCTGAGCGGCCACCCCAGTGCAGCAGTAAAGCTTCCACACTGCAGCTGATACATTTGGATGGTGCTGTGCACCTTTTATGTACCGGGTGTAGGCAACACTAGCCAAAGGGTGTGCTAAGTTCAGCATACAAGAGAGTACCAGTAGGCATGCTGTACTGGTTTTGGCTGGGATGGGGTTAATTTTCTTCATAGCAGCTTGTATGGGGCTGTGTTTTGGATTTGTGACCAAAACAGTGTTGATAACACAGGGACGTTTTAGCTATTGCTGAGCGGTGCTTGAATAGCATCGTGGCCTTTCTCACCCCACTCCACCAGCGAGAAGGCTGGGGGTGCACGGGGAGCTGGGAGGGGACGCAGCTGGGACAGCTGACCCAGGCTGGCCAAAGGGATATTCCAGACCATAGGTTGTCATGCTCAGCAATAAAAGTTGGGGGGGAAGTTTTCCAGGGCTGCTGTTGCCTGGGGACTGGCTGGTCAGCAGACAGCTGGTAGTGAGCAATCGGGTTTTTTCACATCACCTGTTTTTCTTGATTTTGTTTTTCTTTGTTTCTTTTTTATTTGTTTATTAAACTGTCTTTATCTCAACCTAAAAGTTTTCTAACTGTTGCCCTTTCGATTTTCTCCCCATCCCACTGGGAGAAGTGAGCGAGTGACTGTGGGGGGTTAGCTGCCTACCAGGGTTAACCCACAACAGATGCCCAGTCTGTACAGTATTATATTTTTAAACATCAAGAGAATACGACACAAATTTCTAAAGCATGTTTCTATATGTACTGTTCTTAAGACGAAAACCTACTCTATAAGCAGATAGACAATGTTTACATATGTAACTGCAAACACTGTGTACTCAAAATACTGGTTACTATAGCCATGTATATTAATACATAATTAATCCATGCTGCCAGGCTGTTAAGTTTGCATGGTTGGGAAGAGGCTTTTCTGACCGGAACAACTTTGTAGTTGTGGATATTTGAATTTTGTCTTCATTTATACAACAGAAATGCTTTTTTTTTAAAAAAAGCTCTTTCCTTTTTTTTGACATGGCAAGAGGAGATGATAGTTCCCATCTGGTGAGAAAAATTTTTGTGCAGTAGTTGTATGTTTTTTGAGGGAGTAAAATATGGTTAGGTAGTAAGATAAAAATACAGTATAACTGCTTATAACTTTGTTGAGTGTTTTCATGTGAATCCTTTAGAAGCATCGTTACTTGTAGTCTTTTGAACAAGTTGAAAGATTTCAAAATTTTAATTTACTTTTAGGACACAAAAAACCTAAACCTTGGTTTTAAATATCTCCTGTATTACTTACCTAAATACTCTGTTACTGATTCTGAAGTGCTCCTGTGTTATAAAGAAACAAGAAAATTCCCAGATTTCTGCAGTTAGAGACTCCTCAGAGTATGAACTGAAAGAAGTCTAGTCAGGTCATCTAGCATGTCCTGAAGCTGCCAGGACAGGGAAAAGAAGGCTGAAGTTATACCGCAATCGATCTGGGGCTGCAGCCAGCCTGATACAGTTTAGAGTAGCTTTGAGGCTGCTTTAAACGACATCTGAGACCAAGCTATGCTCCCATGTCAGGGAGGCACAAATAACTTCCTGCTTTCTCAGCTGAATATTGAGGATTTTTATTAAAGGAAAGAGGAAAAAGTACAGCTTTATGAAAAAAAAGTATAATTACTACTCTTCAAAATGTAGAGAATATATATTCAACTCTTTATTAGACGTACAGTATTAACACATTGATGCCCTAACTGAGATAGGTATCCCATTGTGCTATATGGAGAGTGAAAAATGGTACCAGCACAAGTAAATTACTCTCTGAAGAGACAAGATAGGAGGAAAACCAGAATAAAGGAAGTATTATTATTCCCTTAATACAAAGGCAGATGAAATGAGGAGTCCTGTGTCATGCTGGAAGTTTGCATACAGCCTGAGGATGACACCTGGGGGTCCTGGGTCTGCCTGCTGGCCTCACCACCACACACCTCCCACTCGGCTGGAGGACAGTGAGTGGGGACTCCAGCTCCTCTGCTCTGTCACTCTTCCTTGGCACGCCATGCGTGCCCTGTCACATAACAGGCACAGCAGTTTTGAACAGGTGTTAAACATGGTCCACAATAGGAAAGAGTAATGTCCTCTGTGTCTTACTCTATCTTTATATTTTGTGTATTTCTAGTGCACCCGCTACTTTAGCTTGATGATCGTTGTTAAACAAGGAATGCATGCATTTGTTGTTGAATACAGTTAATTTCTCTTGAAGTGTGAGTTTGTTAAATGAAGATTGAGCTGGTAAAGAGGTTGTGAAGGCACTTTGTACTCTCATCTCTAAGATGCAGCCATGAGTAGCAGAAACTAAATTTTCCCTTGCAAAAGTTCTTATAAAAGGTAACTTTCATCTATTAGCCAGATGTGACTGAAGCCGTGCTGGTTGACTTTTGGGGGAAGCTTTCAACAATAGCCTAGTAAGTGGATTCTATCATATTCAGCTCAGCTCAAATAGGTGTAATTTATATTTCAGTACTGTTAGCTATTTCAAAGGTGATTAATGTCCATTAGAAAAGTGTGCCATGCTATGGAGTTCATGAAGGTCTAGTGTGAGAGACATCTCCCTGTAAGGTCCAAGGAGGCAACCTGAATTTAGTCCAAGAGCCTTGTCAGAAGCTGGGGTGACATGGAGGAGCCTGATGGTCAAGCAGGGAAAATATGAATAGCATTTGAGTATCTGTATAATTTTCTATGAATTTCACTGCTGTTGCTCCAAGATAGCTGAGCTCTCAGCCTTTTCTGGCATCCTCAAGTGCACCGTATGTGTTGAGACAGTCTTATCCTCTCTGCCCTCATTTTATACCAACCTATTTTGCATTAAACTAATATATTAATCTACTATATATCACAATTACTGAATAAACATTATTAATCACAAGCCAGGCTAGGGCTGCAGAGAGTAGCTGCCTGCTTGGCACTGCGTGCCCTCACTGTGCCAGCCCTCTGTTCCAGCTAAGCCTAGCAGCCCAATGTCATCCATGGGTCTAAGCAGTAATCAGGGGACACTTCCAAACCCACCAGAGCCATCTTGTGGCATTTTGAGTAGAAGCTGGGTTTACAGATGGAGCTGAGATGTTCTGCTGCTCCTCTCCAAAACGTGGCATGTATTGTGATGTTTTTTGTAAATTTACTGTGGAGGCCTCACTTCTGAGTTTTTTGATGTTCAATTATTTTTTTTTTAGAAAACCAGATAAGGTCAGGGTTAAAACTAATTCATTTTTTTTGTTTGGCATAGGAAGCTTACATGAAATGGTAGATAAAGCAATGAAAGATCACATATGGACTCAGACTATTTCTTTGCCTTTAACAAGGATTGAGGTAGGTTTGAAAACTGAACTACTTTCTCTAATCAATAGGACATTCTTCAAGAACTTGGCAAACTGCTAACATAATTTTGGAAAGACTTCCTTTGCCTGTGCAAATCTTTCTGAGCAAACCTGGGTTCATTCTCTAGTACTGTCCACTCAATGCCGCAAAACCCTAGTGTCCAGTATGAAAGCTGGAAATCCTTTTGATCACTAGTTGTGGAAAACAAAGTTTTACATTGATACAAGCAAGGTGACTAAGAAGTTTACAAGTTTGGGTCTGAACAGCATTTTGCCAAGTTGTAGGGACAAAGTACTAGAAAAGCAAATGGTAGCTTTGTGTGTCAGCTCTGTACCGGCAGTAATTTAGACTATGGTAAGCGATCGTCTGTACCAAAGGAATCCTGCCACTGGCAAAAAAGCTCAAGTTAAAGTTTGAAGGCACAGGAACAAAATCAAGGCCTTGCTATACTTAGGAGTATTTTCTTTGTTCCCTCACATCACTGACACTTCAACCTCCACCACAGCGATTTGACATGTCTGCAACTGTTCCCTGGCAAAGCAAAGTTTATGTTAGCCTCCGCTTTCACCTGCTAGGGACCACATCTTGTCTGCAAGCATCTTCATGTTGCTCGCTTGTACACTACTGGTAAGATTGTCCAGCTATGCATTTAAGTGTTTATCTCCAAGAATATTGTATTATGTCTGCAGTGTGCTCAGATTTGCTTGGATATGAGATAAAACCCTGCATTTGTGACATGAGAGCTCAATATAATGCCACATCAAGTCAGTATGATCTGCACTGCAAATGCTTAATTTTCTATGTTCTTTGGATTAATAGAACATACTCAAACTGTAGACTTTTTACATGCACTAGAGAAGTGTTAACACCTACAACATATTTAATTTTTATTTGCTTTGTTTAAAGATAGGGGGAACAGCGCAAGGAATATAGTGTAGCCGCTGTCCTGAACGCGGTCAGATTATTATATTTAGAGAAGACAGAGCTTTAAGCACTTTAATGTGCTTAAAGAAGATCTTACAGACCAGAATTCATTTTGGAATTGTATTCTTTGCTGTGCTTGTGTGTTGTGATGACATGAAAAGCCTCAGCAGTGTAAAAAGTGGAAATCGCTTTAGTGTTCCTTCAAGATGGGTGCTGAAAAACATGTGCGGGTTGATTTGCCTCTTCTACAATTCAGATATCTATATTAGAGCTCAGTGCCTTAGGCCTCCTTTATAGTTAGTGGCATTTAGGGTGGTGAGCTTAGGTAGAGTCTTCTGTATTACAGATAGCTTTATTTGGTCAATGAATGCTAGTAGTCTCAAAAAATTGAGAGGTGTAATGTTTGGTGTAATAGGCTATTGAACACTTGGCTCTATGTATCAGCAATACAATTTATAAAACATTCTCTTCAGCCTTTTTAAAGCTACTGCTACATCTTTATACTTAGAGGAACCATTTTCATGAAACATCAGTGGCAATAGTGGGCATTGCTTTTGGCAATACCAGGAAAAAGGCTGGAAATTGAAAGCAGTGGTAGTGTAATTTAGAGGTTATATCATTCAAGGTTAAGTGAGAAAACATTTTTTGACATGGCCTTTGCTTTATCTGTTCTGTAGATAGAGACTAGAGGATTGATTTCTTGCTACCTTACCATTTTTATGTACATTTACACTGATTAAAAGGTTAAACATCACGGCCATCTTCATTTCAGTGTTCTAATCACATTGATGTAGGTGTTTGGACCACTCTCTCATGCACATACCTAACTGCGTAAGGAGTAACTTTAATTAGAACATGACAAGGAAAAGCTGTGTTCCAGTGGCATCTCTAGTTCAATTAGAAAGCAAAAGCTTCTGCTGATAATTGTTTCTATTAAGACCTGTACATTTTTCTCATTTAGGGCACCAAGAACTACTCAGGGAAGGAAGCATGCCTTTTAAATAGTTTGTAAACTGCTTGTTCTGTTGCTTAAATCGACTTCTAACAAACACTATTAGTTTATGAGGAAATGGGGTTTAGTTTTTTGGATTGTTTTGGTTCTCAATGAACATTTAAAGCTTGGTTAAGATTTCTGTAGTAAACAAATTATATTTTGTGCCATGTAAACAAAGTTGTAAAGAGTCGTGCATTACACATAGATCTGGCGGTAGCAACATAAAGCTAATATCAGCAAATGAGAGAATGGGAAACCAGTTGCCTCCTCTTTCAAGTGTGCAATCCGTGTGAGAGTCTCTGTGATGGGCAATTACCTTAACTGCCTGCCTAGAGCAGCAGCAAGTTGCATGATCAGTCCAGTGCACAAGATTATACACTCCCCACTACTTGATGAAGAAATTCAGTCTGCACTGATAGCTATCATATAATTCCAGTGTACTGCTTTTAAATGTCTTAAGAAGCAAAAAAGATGCTAAGATAACCCACTTAGAAAGCAAAGGAAAAAATAGTATTTCAATCATCATAGAACCGCCCAGGCTAGAGGGGACCTCAAAAGATCATCTCGTACAACCTTTTGTGGTGGAAAGGGAACCTCAGTGAGATTATCTAGCACTCTGTCCAGCTGCATCTTGAAAACAAGTATCCAGAACTCAAATACTGAATTCCTACTGCAGTTAGTGTAGTGCAGAGTGATATGGTTGGTGATTGCTCAGAATCAGATTGGAAAAGGTTTCTCCTTTTGCTAAAAAATTCCAGACATTTTCATTTATTTGCAACCGTTTTATTTAACTGGTTTGCCTTTGTTGTATTTGAAATATGTAGCAAAAAAAAAGTCAAACTTAAAATAATGTATAGTACAGGATATCCCCTTCTAGTTGTGGTATTTCTAGCAAAATGAAATCATAAGCATTCCTAATCCTTTGTTTCAGTCTGTGCTGTTTAGTAATCTGTGAGGGAAGGAAGCCAAATAAACAGCTGGCATGTTTTAGCGGTTACTACTAGCTTCTCTCTTGGCTGTCTCTGTCGAATAGGAGGGATTGCCTGGTGAATTTAAACGCAGGGCTGCGTGCCACACAGTCTCATCTTACACTTTGACTCTGCTGTTATATTGAGCATTTCTGGCACAAAGGAGCTTTACAAGCGGCGTGGTTGCTTGTAGTTGGTAGGAGAGAGCGAGCCTTCTCCAGGGCTAACCTCAAACTGTGAAGCGAACTCCTAATAAAGACTGTCACAAGCCTTTGCAATTCTCTTTGTAGTGTAGGGCCCGTTTCTCTGGCCATATTCACTGAAATAAATACACGCCAACATGTACACATAAAAAGAAAAGTAACATCCCTCTATACTTCAAAAAGGCAGAGGCATTGTGCACTTTTTGGGTGATGATGAGTAAGTACAAAGTGGATATTGGTCATGGTAATGAACGACCAGCGGTGGGGATGCAATATGAGATGTGGTAGTGAAGAAGTTTTATTCACTTCTGAGAATGATTTTCCCCACAAGAAAAAACTAAGACTTAGTTAATGTTAATGAATTAGTATGCATTGTAATTGCAGTCAACAGAGCATTTTTTTGTGCATGGTGTAGCAATATGCAGACTGTCATTGATTATTTTCACTCTACCTTCCATAATTTCTATTTTAATGTTATCAGTTTTGATCTGTGGAAATTTAGAAGATCAATATTACTTTATTGCCTCAGTGTGGTTTTAAAAAACATCAGCAATGTTGAATTAACACCAATGAATTGCACATGATTAATTTTCATAATCCTATTCCTATCTGAGAGTATTTTATCTCCCTTTATCCCTATTCTTCTGTCATAGTATCTCCACTTGTTGCATCTTCACTTCACTCAGGGAGTAGCTAGTATTGAGTTACACAATGCTGTGAAATCAACAGTACCATTTGAGAAGCAAGGTGCTACTCTGAATTTGTAATGATTTGTATTTATTAGTGAATACAGATTTATACGAATTGCTTAATTGACTTCAATGAAAAGTAGATTAATTCAGTGAGTGCTTATGTGTTTGTATTATGATCAGCATCAGGAGGTTCCACATCTCACTGTGGCTTCTAGTTGGTACTGTAAAATATGTGCATTGAGCTACAAGGTTTAACAAAGCCTGCGTGTGATCTATGGACTGTTTAATTCTATTTCTCTATGTGTCTGCTTTTAATTTTTTTTATGGTAAACTTTTTCACATAGCATTTCATAGTTTAGAAACTTGTTTTTATTTTTAAAATTCTGGTTATAATGTAGTGTGAAATGCTGTGATTCCTAATCTCAATTCTTTTTCTTCCTGGTCCTTAATGTCATAAATGATTTCCTCTCTTTAGATGACTGCGTGGTTTTTTGTAACTTATTTAGAGATCAACATAACAACTTAAGCCCATTATGTCCAGCTACCATAAAATTTTCAGGCCAGTCTTCTTGTCTTTATTAATTTGAGTCACACATTTAAATATAGGGTTTTCTATATTTCTTTGGGAGATTCTGAGTCTGGTATGACTGTCCATACCTTTGTACATATCCTGTCTTCGGTTTGTGCTGTGTGAATCCTGATTTATAAACTTCTTAGCACATCAACTTAATTGCAATTGCACTTCAGAAGAGTACGAAATAATACATATATATATATATGCATACAATACTTTTCTATGTAAAGATTTTGAAGACCCAGGTAATAATTTTTAAATTTGGTAATTTAGTTATCTAGAACCTCTCTTAATTGAAGTGTTAGAACCCTTATTCACATGTTTATGCACACAAGCTTTTCATCTCCAAAGTTTTACCTTCATTTAGACACGCAGTGTGAAAATACAGGCTTCTGCAGCCAGTGCTCAAAGTCTGCCTTATTTCAGAGCTGCCTGCTCTTTGTACCCTAATCCACACTCTTCTAAAGTCTTTTACCCTGAAATGGCTCTTCACCTATCCCTCAACCCCTAATGAACTCTGGTAAGTGTGGTAAGTCATCTGCCTTTTCTACTGATGGCAATAAATTTCGTTCCCAACTTAGTTAAAATGTATAAATACAGTATATTTCTGAATGCTGGGATACAGGCCATCCAATACTAGAATAGTACATTCATTTTCACTGACTGATTCCTTTTTACTTATTCTGGTGTCACTCTTCATTTCATTAATTTTTCATTTTCTGCCTCCAGGAAACTACTCTCTGATTCTGGCATGTTTCCCTCTTTCTCCCTAGTGAACATACTTGAGACAAAGAAATCTTTTAGCTTTGCAGCACTCTGTGCCTCATCTGTCATCAACTCGCCTCCATCCATCACACCGAGAGACTACAGTCTCCCTCAAAATCCTCCTGATCCTCATCTATTTGTGAAACCTTTTGTTTGTCCTTCTACCATTGACTAGAATTGTTTTAAAATTTTCCTTTCTACTGTGATGCTTTTTGTTTTTACTCTTTTAGCAGGTACATGTGTCTCAATTGTAGGAATAATAGTATTTGATTACTGTTTGTAAGCACAATCTTGGGAGGAAAAATAAAACATATAGTTAACAGCTGCAAAATGCTTTAGGACTATATGCTCCTGTAGATTTTACACAAAACATTCATTGGCTTTTCTGTAGTAGCAGAAGACTTGCCTTTTTTTAAACAAAAAAGCTGGAGTATATATAATGACAGTTCACTATAGTGGCAGAGATGGAAGCTCAGCCACTCTGAATTGCCTTAGCTACACTAAAGATCACGGTTTAAATAGTTTCCACTGGTTTGCATCAGGTGGCAAACAATAGCCACAATCTTTTATGCAACCAGCGAAACCAAAAATGTGTGAGAAGTGACCAGAGAGTTGAATGAGGCCCAGATTCCCAACAGTGAGTGTCAGCTACTAAAGATAACAAAAGAAAGAGATGGTTTGAATGTATGCTGACTGTGAGCAGTGGGCAGTTATGTTAAATTGCCTGGCTCTGCAAGAGCGTCCAATACTCTCTTGAACATGAGTTTAAATTTCAGATGATGAGACAAGATACGCCAATGGATTTCAGGCTTGTTCAAAAATGTATATAATATAATCCAGCTCAGTTCTGCTACTACAGTCTGATGTAGTGCACCCAATAATGCCTGGACATGAGGGACAGGGCAGGTGCTCATGTACTTTGTGTAATGGATGAGCAATTTATGATTAATGTGCAAATTTTCAGTATGAAACTAGAAGTAACCTTTATTTTCGGTAGGTTCTCATGAATCACATGAAAGGACTTCAGCAGCCTTTATAAGATGAGAGTTAGCATTCTTTGCCCTGTAAAGAATCCCTGAGCTAAGCACTCCTGGAGAAGACAATCTTTAAGTAATATTAAATGAGTTACATCTGGCTGTTTAACAAATATTATAATATTTGTTAATTTTACTGTCTCAGTGGCATCTTGGTCTCGTCTTGTGGACAAAGATGTCAATGCCTGGCATCAGCTGGGGTAGACAAATACAGATTGAAATACAGTCTTTACTGTAAAGAACTAGGACTGTAGGTACCGTGTAACAGGTGCAAAGTACATTGGAAGTGCAAGCAAACCTGAAGACATTCGACGTCAATGTTGCAAGGAATGATTACAGTATACCTGCTACCTAATCTTTGCCAAGGTTTTTCTTGGGCATCACTGCAAATGAAAGATTCAAGGAGCAATCAGAGATGTACAGTTGGACAGCTTTGCAAATGTTAATGGGAAACAATAACGTATGAAAGACAAGCCAGAGGAAATGTGAGAGAGTGTTGGAAAACTGAGCAGTTGCATGGTGAAGACTGGCATTTTCACTTTAGAACTTTTCTTTCCAGGCAAGAATACTCTATACGGCACTGGCTTCAAATTTCTTGTTAATCTCCTAAATTTTGCATGTCTGAATACTCATTATCACTGTTATGTAATATTGTTTTGATTAATTGATATGTCATCAGTTTAGACTTGAATTTTTGCAATTCTAATCTGAGATTTTTGCTCAAATCTCTAAGCTAACAACCAAATTATATTCTCGGATAACCCATTCTTTTGTTTAAGAATATATTGAGTTATATTGGAATATATTTCTCATGTATACTAATATATATTCTAATACATAAATACAATATGTGTAGGTAGCCCCCACCCTCAAACCATCCTGACAATTTCTAAGCCTACCTAAAACTATATTCAGAACTCATCTACTGTCTCTGAAATGGACATTTTCCTAAAGACTTTCTATTTCCAGATGTAGAGTTTCAGAATCACAGAATAGTTACAGCTGGAATGGACTCCTAGAGATCTAATCCAAACTCCCTGCTGAAAGCAGGGTGAGCTAGAGCAGGTTTCACAGGGCTCTGGCCAGCTGGGCTTTGAATGGCCATAAATGGAGAATCCACAACTCATTGGCAGGCGTTTTCCAGTGTTTTATCACCCTCACAGTAAAAAAAACCCAACGATTCTAATGTTTAAATAGAATTTCCTGTGTTCTGCCCACTGGTTGTTCCTGTTGGCTCTTTTCCTCTTTCTGGATATCACTGAAAAGAGTCTGGCTCCCTCTTCTTTACTTGCCCCTCGTCAGGTATTTATACATGCTGATAAAGTCCCCTTAAGCCTTCTCTTTCCCAGGCTAAACTGTCCCAGCTCTCTCAGCCTCTCCTCGTATGAAAGATGCTTCAGTCCCTCCATAATCTTTGTGTATCTCTGCAGGGCTCACTTTAGTATGTCCATTTCTCTCTTGTAGTGAGGAGCCCAGAACTGGACACAGCACTCCAGGTGTGGCCTCACCAGTGCTGAGTAGAGACTAACCTCCAATAACCTGCTGGCAGCGTGTTCATAATAGAGCCAGGATGCTGTTGGCCTTTTTTGCCATAAGTGTGCATTGCTGACGCATGGTCAACTTGTCCACGAGGAGCCTTGGGTCCTTCTTGGCAAAGTCACTTTCCTGCCAGTCAGCTCCCTGACATTTCTGGTGCCTGGGTGCAGGAATTTGCTTGGTCACTTGCTAACCTCATTTCTATAGTTTAAGTCTCTTTTACTTTCCCTTTCTGAGATTCCTGTTTCACATACAAAATCTCAAGTTTGGGATTTTACATTATATGCTCTTTGAAGACTTGTCATGTGTGAATCAGATTCAGTGATGAGCTAAACCAAATTCTAAGGGTATTCAGACACAGTTTTGGTTTCTTACCTCAAATTATTTTGGGTTTGGATTGTATAATTAAATAATGGTAAAATGTTTTCTGATTCATAGTTTCAGCTAAAAATTCTGCAATCTTAGCCCATATCTGTGTTTATGGAAGACTGAGAACAGAGTAGAGTTGCGCATACCCTTTCTTGACAGAGTGTTCCTCAAGATAAATACCCTGATGATTGTCACTGTCTAGGTCTTTGCGTTGTCCTCTTACACTTTCTGACTTCATTGTTGTTTTTCCACAAAAAAAATACAGGGAACCAAGCCTTCTGTACCCTTCTGTAGCTGTCAAGGGACTTAATTTAAGAGCCTCTTGAGTTTCCCAGCACAAAGCCAGATGGCATGACATGCACTACCATGGTATCATATGACACTTGATGTTTTCATGCATGGTATCATTCTTCAAAAACCCCATGGTCTAGGCAGAAAATTCACGCCTGTCCTTTATAGTAATGTGATATTGCTGTGTCAGGTCTGCTACTGCAGCAGCTGGTAACCTGGAGCATGTGGTGCCTTGAGGAAATATGCTCTTTCTTATTGCTGGAGAACTGTCAGTGCCACAACTTTGTCACACTCTTGTCTGCTTGTCCCAGTAGGGCTGGTGGTTGAGAGTCAACTAATTCGGGATTAGGAAATCAATAGAAACATGCAAAGTCAAGGAAGGGCAACTTTTGCTTGGGACAAGGAGGCATTCCACATTCCAGGAAGTCCTCAGCAGGCTGACATATGGCCTGTAGGTGGCACAATGCCATCCCGGGAGAGAGTTTCACTGGAAGATTGAAAAGCAGAAAGTCCTTTTGCTATGTACAGACAACAGAAAACTTCTAGTACTAGTACTGTATCACCAACTTGCCTTGGGACAGCGCCCAGGAGCAGTGAGGCACCTCCCTCCAGCGTCAGAGAAACTGCAGGCCTGGACCATAATGAGGTAGTAAGACACTGCTATCCGCCCAGGGTTTTCATCACCCTCTTCCAGTGTAGTCTGCCCAGACACCAGACTACCTGCTCCTCCCAAACTGAGACCACCATCACTTACCAGACGTCCGCTAGATCACAGCTAGATTTTCTCCAGCTGCCCTGGTTGATGTGGATAAAGACACAGACTTCTTGGGTTACTTGCTCCAAGAGCGTACTCCAGCACTATTGGGAAAGACCTAAATATGTTGGACAACGAGAAGCAGCAGAACACTGGTGAGTCTTTTTGTATCTTTTCAGTTTGAGGAGCTGAGGGCGAGGTTATACAGGGTAAAGGAATAAAAGGAATACAGTTTAAAGGTGTTCGTTACACGAGAGAAAAATGGGGCAAAACGGGATATACTCAAGCCTTTCCCCAGCTTCTCATTCTTGCAATTACACCAAAGGCCCTTGGATAAGAAATTACTGTGTAAATTATGTGTTTTAAAATATTACTCCTTGTTAATAGTATCACTGTTTGTTTTCTTAAAAACAATTTAAAAAAAATTTCTGGACTTAATGAGATTTGGACTTTAAATCTATCCTTTCCCTCTCTTACCCTGGAAGACAAATGCCATCATTGTATACCCTTTTTCTGGGTCGAGCTCTTAGCTTCTAAGATGTAAAAAAGCATCCTCAGATGACACTGGAAGAGTGATTGGACCAAGAGTATATTTGCAAGATAGAGCAGAGGCATCTGGCATCAGAGCCAGGGAGCATGTGGAGGGAGGAGAAATGCTGGAGTGCGGCTGGGTGACATCCTCCAGTGAGGCACTCAGAGTTGGCAGGTGCTTGGGGCAACTGTCTCTTGCTCCATGCTAGGTGGTGAGCACAGCAGTGGTGCCTACTCACTGCTTTCGCAGGTTCAGAGTCATACTTTTAGCATGACTACTGGAGGAAGGCCAAACAGGAACAGATGGGTAGAGAAGGATGTGTGTGAATATAGATGGTGGAGATAGCATAAGCCTTCATGCAGAGGAGCCTAGGGTACAGCTAAATAGTGTTTTATAAAACTGACTTTTTTAGCAGGTGGATGGTCTGGGATTCTGTCCATTTCCACTGTAAAATGTGTCCTAACCCTTGCAGACAGATAGGAGAGAGTACAGGAGAGAAGAAGTAATTTAACCTTTCAATGTTGAGTCTTATTAATGAACAAGCAGGGAATTTCAGCATGGGTTGGATGGTCTTGTCATGCCTTTTATGGTAAAACCTAGAAGAGTTTATTAACCTTAGAGGAAAGTGGGATATAATTGTTGGGAGAAGAGGAGGAGAGATTTAGAAAGACAATGAGAGAGATGAGTTGAGAACTAAAGAGATTTTCAGCTTTGAAGCAGGTAAGTTAACAGTCATGATACCAGGTGTGGATGTAGAGGAATGATCTCCCCAATGTACTTACAGTTTGGATTTGCATCACTTTTATTTCTGAAACTATGTCCATCAAAGTTGAACTCAAATTTGTCAATAAATAGGTTAGGGCCTTCCAAAGAGTACAGCGAGGCAGAGAGTAATTACACGCGTGGACTGTGAATTGCACAGTAGGCCACTGTGAATTTGGTGGGTTCTGATGTTGAGTCAGTCTTGTGGGGAGTGCTGGGCAGGTCTTGTCCTGTCACAGTCACCTGGTTTCAGCTAGCCAAGTGCATTGGCTCCACAATGCTCTGTGGTGAGTGTGATGATGGGTTTGTCAGACTCAAACTGCTTTGCCACAGGCCATCTTCCAGAGATTAAGACAACCTCCATCTCTGCGGGGTGGGGTCCAGACGTAGGTATGCCACCTCTTTAGTGCCACTACTAAACTTGGCATAGAGCTAGGAAGGTGGTTTTTCTTATTCTGCTTAGTGACTCATTTAAAGGTGAACTTGTCATGCTAATTGTGGATGACCAATGCTGTTCAGACAGTGACCCTAATTAACTTTGGTGGTTGTCTGTTCTTACCTGGGCTTCGGTGGGGCCTCTGCCTCTTCTCTTCACATCACAAATATCTGACTGTCACACAGGAAAAGTCACAGGCAGCTGAATGAGAGGAGCAGGCAGGACTCCTTATGTAAGGTTCAGTAGTGGTTCAGGGCTTTGGATGTGCAAAAGACAAGGGGGAGATGCACCAAGTTCTACAAAGCCCTTTTTAAAGGATACAAGAGAGGTTATAGCATAGATACCATTGCTGGTGTTGCCTCATTCCTAGTCCTCAGGTGCCCTAAAAACGCCTGCAACATGAACACATATGGGATATTCCCATCTGGGAAGCAGTGTTCATGCTGATGCAACTAAAGAGGTCTCTCAGCTAAATATCTGAGCCAGAAACAAGAAAAGTTCTTGTAATTGAGGTATTGCAAAGTTTTTTCTCTCTCGTACCATGAAAAGGTAAGCCTCACCAAAATGCTAGTACAGAAAGTAAGGTAACTATCCAGCCTGTCTCCACACAAGGATTTCCAGTTGATTGGAGGTGAGTGAGAAGGGAAGCCAAAAAGTTGTAAAGGAGCACGTGCATTCTTCCCTCGTGCTGAGGTGGCCAGACGTCTCTTGTACCAGATCAGTTTTGCACATAGGTCAGGATGTTTGAGAAACACACATTGCTTTTCTTCTTACAAGGCTTTGGATGGTAGAAGACTAATATCTTTTCCACGCTAGGATTTACCGAGTTGAGATCTGCTTTTCTGTAAAGTATGTTGATGAATGCTGTAGAATACTGTGCTTGACCTGGCTTTTAAAGCTGTTCTTTGGTGTATTATAATGTTGGGAGGTTTTTGTAATAGAGAAAAAGAGGAAAATACCCCTGGCTGTGCCTGGTATTAATTATATGTGGGTGTACTTTATTTCAACATGAAAGTCCACTTACATACTTCCTTGTGATTCAAGATGAACTGGGGGCAGTCTGTATTGCTGCCCAAATTAAGACTTCTGGTTTAAATTTAGCTTCTTAGCTATATAACAATACATATGTTTGTTTCTGTAGACAGTGAGAACAAAGGAATGTGTTTCCACAGTGACATCAAAACAATGTAATAAGGGCAATAAAGCCTTCTGTTCCATTCCCTGTGTTTCTTGGCACATTGCTGCTTAAAACATTGTGGAAGGAAACTTGTACTTGTGAATTAAGTAGACAATTTCAGCATCTCACTAGCACAAAGAAAACATTAACCTTAAATATATTCTCATGATCATACCTTGCATTAGTGGACTACTAAAAATACACTTCAGATACTTCGATTTCTAGTTTCCTTCACTAAATGTTAATCAAAAATACTTTCCTAAAATAAGTGTAGAATCTAGTAGCTTATTTTATTTCACGTATTTTCTTCTTTCTTGGTGCTTATCAGCAGTGAAAGTATGTGTAATTCATGTATTTATAGCTGAATGCTCATAATAGTCTGTGTTTAATAAACTAGTCCACAGAGTAAAAACTGCACAAACTTATGTCATAGGGACACAACTTACATCGTCTTTCAGAACTACTGACAGACACACTGGGCTATTTGTATTTTTGTTTAGTACTCCATTTATTTTTGGCATGTTGGCAATATTTAATAACGACAGTATATAAGGTGGCACAATTCATATATATGTTACAAACAGCAAGAATGCAGGCTACAGTTTTATTAGTGATAATAATAAAGGAAATGGCCCACATGAAATGAGTACAAATACCTGAAATAATAAGGCAGTGTATGATTCTGAAAACATACTATCCTGGACCAATTAACCCACATCTCCCTCAAAGAAAATAAAAGCATCAGACACGGAAAGGCAGAGCAAGAGCACTAGAATTTAACAATGTGATGGTCAGGGGTTTATTCCCCGAAGAAGATGATTAGACTTCCAGAACGTACCCAAATTAAACTCTGGAGTGATGCCAATACTGCAGAGTCCTTAAGAGAGTTCAAAGATGTAGCCTAGCAGCCTTCACCTTTGCTGTGCTGTGTCTCCTCTTTAGATCTTGCTCTGGTGATGTTAACTGCTTAATTCCCAAGTGAAACACTGAGATCTAACTCACAGAAATGATTTATAATGCATATTATCTATCTGATATGGTTTATCTGATTTTACTGAGTAGAACAGTTTTATCTTATATCCTTGAATACCATCTAGATATAAATATCTAGTCAGGGAAAAGCAGTTTTACTCACTGATTTTGTCTCTTCCGAAAGATATACTGAAATAGTGAACTATTTTACAGTCTTTCCTGCTTGAATGCATGTTGTCTACACACTGCTGTTTATCTGTAAGACACATTGATGTCCGTGAAGCACATAAATTTAGGACAATACGAGTAGATATAACATAATGACTGATAATTTCTTCCTCCCTAATCCTCCAAGGTTATTATGAGCAACTGATTTGTAAATGGAAAATGATATAGATTACTCCAGTACATACTGTGTGCTTCACTTATGCTTAGAGCACTTGCTTTTGAAATACTGGTAAGCTTGTCAATATTAGTCTTTCAAAAATTTGTGACTTTCTGTTTAGATTATGCCTGAGAAGTCAGTTTTATGGATAGTCGGGGATGTTTAGTATTTGGAAGATCAGGTTGGAATGATTAATCTTAGTTATGCACATCTCCTGTTAAATTATGCAAGTTTTGACCTATAATAGGGTTTGAGATGACAGGGGGTTTGAGCAGATTAAGTTTCCTTGCAGGCATAGATATTCATGCACAGCTGAATCCAGATACTCAGCAGCAAATGTCTTGTGGTCCATGCTGGAACAGCTTGACATGTATAACTTCCACTGAAATCAATGGGACTAATAGATGCTGAATAAGGGCTATTGTCTTGTAATTGGTACAAGACTTGAAAACAGGTATGTAAGTCTTTGCAGATCAATTATTTTTATAGTGTTTTTCACCCTTATTAGTATTTTTTTCAAGTTTTGGCAAATGTGCACATGCTTAATTTACTACCATAAGCATTTCTTTTTGTCACATTAAAGTTGATTTGTAGGTAATTGCAGTTTGGAGACTTAGAGTGTATTTCACCACTGTAAAATGGTGGATAGTCACAGGATTGAGTCCACCATATTGTTTTACAAATTGTCATGATAATTCCCATTTCTGGTTCTTGTTACAATACATGTCACAAGTAATGGATTAAATCTGTGACATTTTCTCACTGTTGTCCTAGTTTTTGTCACTGCAGCCAGAATGTATTATCAGAGAAGGACAGAGATGCCAGCCATTAAAAAGGGAACGTAGTTAATTTTTTGTCATTAATTTTTATAAGAAGAAAACCTGTCATATGGTTAACCCCCAATTACGGAATGAAGTAATTTAATATTGCCTCCAAATAATTATGATTACTGAAAATATAATCACCCTCATTCATGTTTTGGTAGCACATGTTCTAATATTGCTCTATAATATCTTAAGGTAAATTGATGCATTTTAAAAATACATATTTGGAGACAGTAAACAGAAGTGGTATTTTGGAGCACATCAGGTAGATGTTTGAGATAAAGTTCAAAATACATATATATAAATCGTGTAGCTTTATAGGTGATAGGAAATTAGGCTGATGTTAAATTTAGTTTGCCTTTTAATGTCAGTCATATTTTTAAAAAATAACATGCTGTGCAATGATAGTCATCTTTATTGTCACCTGGGATTGAATTAGAGACCTAAAAAAAAAGAGAGTGAGAGTGAGCATTTAGAAATTGAATTTGAAATAAAAGAAGACTACAATCTAGCACCCTTTAAAAATCAGTGGAAGTGTTCCTTCTGACTTTGGTGAGGACTGGATCATAAGAGTGAAGAGGGATCAGCCGTAGCAAACTCATTTTTATGGAGCAGTCATAAAGAGTGGGGAAGCTTCCATGCTGCAAAGGGGATTCCAACAGTAGTCTTATTAGAGTGATTAATCAGTTAAAGGAAGGAGAAATGGGAAGACTTAGAAGAACAAAAGTGTACTTTAAAGGAAACAAAGATGTAATGAGAAGGAAGAAGGGAAAGGAGTTAAGAGCTTGCTGGGGAAAACATTGAAAAACATAGTGCAAAGAGAGAGGGGCAGAAAGGATGGTAAAAAGTGGTATGCAGTGTAAAGGAGGAGACTGGAAAGGGAGATGGCTAGTAGGGACTGTAGAGGAGGACTGTAGACTGTAGAAAGGACTGTAGAAAGTTGAAAACCAGCAATGATGATGTCGTTTCCTGCCAGTAACAGCAACTTAGGAGCCTTGGTTTCCAGAACAGATGAGTGAAATCACAAGTTCTGGCAAGGGATATACAAATCACCTCATGAAAGGTAGGAGAGGAAATCTGGGACATGTTGACTTGTGGAGGTAGGTAGGGAATTGAAAGGAGGGTTTCATACAGTACCAAAAAATGACTGTTGATATATTTTTAAATGTGTGAAATTTTTAGGTTTTTTTCTGACAAACTAGCAAAAATCATAGCTCATTTGGGATCTCCAGTTGCTCAGCTTGTTAAAAAACTAAAGAGAACATTGACCAGAAGCACTCTGTAGGCTAACTCCCTGAACTTCAACCCTACTTTTAACTCCACTAACTCTTCAAGGCATTATACGTGACATCTCTGTGTACTTATGAAAAAAGAATGCTATCTTGCTACTTACACAAAAGCCAAACTTTATCCTTGGTCTATCTACAATTGAGTACTACCAGAGACAATTTCCCCCTGTATTCTATTTCTTAAGTCAGGCATTTGGTGTGAAATTCAATTTTTCCTCACATTATTAGCTCTGCTGTGCTGCTAGAACTGGTTGATACTACAGGCCCGATAGATTGTGTTCCCCATTTATTTCTGTAACGACTAAAGCCTGTGTCAAGACTCGTGAACAATTTAAGGATTAAATCTGAACTGTTCAGTGCACTATTTGAAGTCTCATAACTATATTTATGAAACTTTGAAAAAATAGGAAAGATGTGGCAATGTTAATTAAGAGCAGCTAAGAGGTAGGACCATCCCCACCCCAACCTGGGAGAAATTAATAGCGATTACTAGATAGTAAGAGTTGTCCTGGGAACTGCTAACTAGCCCCAGTTCAAACAGAGCATTAGCTCTGAATGGCACCATCTTTTTGGACTGCGTAAGATGCAAGGAGTGATGTGAGTTGAAAGAAAAAGCAGAAATCACTGAATTTAGTTTCAACTTATAAATGACAATTAAAAGATGGTTAAAAAAAGCCCAACAATTTATTTCCTTGAAAAAGTCTTAATCTTGGAGTCAACTTATGTGCAGCTTAGACTGCCTCCTCTAATCTGAATGCTAGGACCTGGAGAAAGTCTATTAGCTGCAGGCTGTTTTAACTTGTCTTTCACTATCTATTTAAAATGTAATACAAATTTTCCAACTTTGTCTTCAAAGTCCACATGTTGTATGGTTAAAACAAGGTCCATACTCAAGAACTCTTGAGAGTCGTCTGCCTCTGTTCTATCAGATTTTCTCATAGTGAGGTTCAGACGTCTATTCAAACACAAATCTGTTTGATTTTCAGATTAATTCAGATATTACTGTACAGAATAGGCAGGCAGTTACGAGGCTTATCCACTCTCACTGACTTCACCAAAAACTGGTGGTAACCTCATGTGCCTTTCTTGGGCATGATAACAGTGGTCAGAATGACTCAAGCTTGAGTAGAAGTTGGCTGATGAATAAAGCTGATGGAAAAACAAGATTTGAATCTTTCTGGAAATACCTCTGTATCAGAATCACTTTTCTCTAAAAAAGTATGTCACATGAATTATCAGTGTTATATTATTTTCCATTTAAAACAGAATATTTATGTGTTGAGGCATTTTGTTCGGAAACAGTATAGTACTGCACTGTGCCCATGTGTGCCACTGTGGTCTCTCAGAGAAGTCAGAGTTCAGGAATTTCATGACACATCTTCCTCTAGGGAACAGTGTCCTTGTCTGGACTATATCTTCTACAGTGCCTTGCAGTTATGGTAGTCCTGTGATGCCTCAAAACTATTGATCTAGATGACCGAATAACATGAATGGGTGTTGTTTTACTGAACTGAAAACAAAGTAAATGGTGTTAATATCCAGAGCACTGGTAAATGTTATGAAGATCACAGTGTTTTACTTTTGAGGTTCTTCTATGTCTCTTCCTGTGAAATATTGATTAAAGTCATACTTCTGGTCAACATGAGAGTCCCATGCTGATTTTAGCACCTGTGGGTTAGGCTTCTCTTACTATCTGGCTTGCTGTCCCACAAACCCTCCCCTCTAACTTCTGAGATACGTTGCCATTTCTTTTGAGGGTTGGGGTGCATTTCATAATTACTACTACATTAGCTGCATTCTTACAGACTGAAACATAAAATACCAAATTCTGATGTTCATGATAAGGAATCTGAGATTGGCAAAGTATTGGCAAAGGGAATATTAATTAAAAGAGTTGGTAAAGGTTTTGCATGACAAGATCTCGCTGGAGGATAAACTCTGACAATGGTTAAGGGGGACTCTGTTGGTATAGAATCTAATTGTATCATTGATATGGGGAGAAAAGAACAAATAGATCCCTAAAATCTGAATTTAAACTGATAAAAGAAAACTTAATGTAAAACTAGTCTCGTAGTTGTTTCTGAACAGATTCAGCCAGAGACAGACAAACTCAAGGTCTCAAAGTGCAGTTCAGATGATGGTTAAAGAAGAAGGCCTAAATAAGGAATAGAGGTTTTTCAGAAAATAAAAACCTTATAAAAAATCATTTTGTCAGAATTAAAGTGTAACTATACTTCTACATGTTATTTTAATAAGGTTTCAGCTTAGTCTAGCAGTTGAGGAAAAAACGATGGTTGAAGAGCACATACACAAAAAACACCTCTGGAGTACGTTGTGGTGGGTTTGAACTTGGTTGGATGCCAGGTGCCCACCAAAGCCGCTCTATCACTGCCCTCCTCAGGTGGACAGGGGAGAGAAAATGTAATGAAAGGCTCATAGGGCGAGATCAGGGCAGGGAGAGATCAGTCACCAGTTACCGTCACGGAAATAACAGACTCGACTTGGGGAAATTAATTCAATTTATTGCCAATCAAATCAGAGTAGGGTAACTATAACTAAAACCAGATCTTAAAACACCTTCCCCCCACCTTTCCTTTCTTCCTGGGCTCAGCTTCACTCCCGATTT
>NW_010516847.1:0-9355 GCF_000687285.1 Phaethon lepturus
GGATGTGACTTTAACTATTCTGCTCCTGTTATGACTTCTAATTGTACTTTATTCTGAGATTTGTTACCTGTCCCTATAGGAATGAATGTCACTCTGGTAAAGGGACTTTTACAACACAAGGATCTGAAACAGCTGTTCAGGAGACTGGACAAAAAACTTTAGTTACTGCCCATCATGATGTGGAAGAAATACATTAAGTATTAGAGAGAGTAAAGAAACATGGGTGCGGGAGAAAGATGGACTTCACAACCCTATGAGAGTTATACTCCAAAGCCGTTTATTGTCTTATCTGACT
Organism: Phaethon lepturus; assembly: GCF_000687285.1. Lineage (NCBI taxonomy): Eukaryota > Metazoa > Chordata > Aves > Phaethontiformes > Phaethontidae > Phaethon > Phaethon lepturus. The sequence continues at coordinate 296 of NW_010516847.1, forward strand.
CCAATATATATCATAATTTTTGTTTAGTCACCGTGCACACACTCATGATTGGTTACAGCTTGTTACACACATTATTGCAATTGGCTATATACAAAATATCATGTGCTGTCCACGCACCTCTCACACAGTCAGGATTTACTGTCTGCAGGTGTCCATGCGCTCCTTTGCTTCCTCTTAGTTGTTTACCACAGCCCTTCTCCTCAAGGCTAAGCCCTGCAGGTGTCCAGCTGTTTACCAGCTTCTCAATGGCACAGCTCCTTCTCCTTAAGGTTGAGCCCTTGCAGGGTGATCCCAACACATAGGTGTCATGGTTTAGCCCCAGCTGGCAACTAAGCACTAACAAGGATGATAAGAAAGAATCACTTGGCTGAACAACAGAATGGCCAAACATCCAAGGAGAAGAAACTATCCTCAGGAGACTTATGACCATAAGAGGAAAAAGGCAGTAGGGGGCTAACTCCCCAAATGACCACTGATAATCACCCAAGACCCCCATGCATGCATAGTGTAGTTTTGCAATACCAGCATTATGTAAATGTAGGAGATAGGCAGAGAGGCTGAGACTTCTTGGAAAATGTGTTACTATTCATGTCTTTAAGGTATATAAAGGATGAACTTTTGTTTTAGGGCATGTACATTAAGTGGAGCAATCCCTTGTGCATCCAGCGCTGCAATAAAAGAATGCCTGCTTCTTACTGCTACATTTGTGCTCAAAAGTTTATTATTGATTTTGGTGACAAAAGGACTCAAAATGCAAATGTTGATGATTTTTGGATTTGGTTTCTAACTCCTCTTCCCCAAATGCTTTGTGAGCTTGATGGGGAAGAGTCTTTTAGGGCATCCCCAAGGGGAAGAAGATTACTAGGGAGATGACTAGAGGAATGGAGTCATAACCAAACCTTTATCTGGGTAATAGAGAATGGTGGTGTAAATTCATCATGGCAATAAGTCATCTTTGGGAAAAAAGCTGGTGGTAGCCATACACGCCCCTAAGTTTAAAAAAAAAAGTGTGAAAAACATCACATATATGTGTGTGCATATGCACATACAGATTTTAATCCCCTTTCTCTTGCAGTTTTCCCCTGAGTTAACCTCCCTTCTATTTTGTACAATTTTCTGCCTCTTTTCTTCTCTCCCCTTTATTTTTCTGCTGAATTTTTCTCCTTTAAGAGGTAAAACCTGCCCCCTGCAATTGTACTGAAGTAAATAGGCTGCTTTTCCTATTTGTAGAGTAAATAGAGATTTCAGCATTTATGCTTTTAAGTGTTTTTGCTTCTTTCAAAACATCTAGGGAAACCAGAATGGCCTTTATTTGAAAACTAGTGGAGTGGTTTTCATCAACAAGTGAACGGTAGCTGTCTCAAAGAGGTCTGAAAACTTTCAGAGTGGTTTTATGAAAACAGTATTTAGTGGGCAATTTTCATTGCCTTTATAGGGAGGTCTTTGAAAAAATGCTCAGTTCACTCATGGAAGTGACTTGGGCTCTTTTCAACCTCAGTTGCTGTGTTTATTAAAGCCCAGCTACACTTAAGAAGCAAAGAGGGAAGAACAACACTGGGTCTGAGCAGTACAAACAGTGCAAATATATGGAGACCCTTCTGAACTTAAAAAGAGAAAGCGCTAAGTCTTGCTGCCCAACAAGAGAGTTCAAACAGCCACATCTCCAGTGCAGTAATTCAGTGCAATAATAGTTGTGTTTTAATGGTCCTTATGGTATGGGCCTTGTTGCTGGAACAAGTAGCAGAATTTATGTTAACATGGGTCTTTTCCAGGTCAAGTGACCCCTTGTGAATCTTGTGGATGATCTGGGCTCATTCCGGGGACACAAAGCTTCATCTTTTTCAAAGGTTTTAAGGTTGGAAAGACCTTCAGGAAGCTTTAAAGAAGCTCAGTGTGGAAGCTCTGTCTAGTTTGTATTTTCAGCCAGGCACTAGCTAGCTTTGCGAGTGAGCCCTTTCTGAATCAGAGATTAAGTAACCGTGTTATTGGAGTGCTAAGAACAAATAAAAGATCTGTAGAAGTGTAGCTCAATGCCTTAGTAAAGGACTGAGCAAAGACCTATTTCATGAGAAGATAGTAATTTGGTAACTAAGGTAAAGATCTGCAATCAAAAACCTGCAGCTGTATTGCCGTTGCTTTTTGCCACCTGGGCTGCCACAGCCATTACATCTGTTTCAGAGAAAGTAAATATTATATTAACAAAGCATTTTGTGAGTCTGTCGTGTTCCATCTCCTCCCTTAGCTTAGGGACAGGAGCACCTCTAATACAAACTGGCCTGCTGGACTCATTCATCCCTGTAATATTAGTGGCTTGACCTTGATACATCTCCGAATGTCATTTCCATTTACTCCTTACTTCCTGTCACTTAGACATCTCTGTTTAGCCTCTAGTGTATCTCTTCTTGTTTTAGTCATAAATCATTTCCTTTGAGTTAGAAGTCAAAGGTATCTTGGTGTCCTATCTTATACAGCATAACTACGACACTGCTAGTGAAGGATGCACTATAATAAATTTTTGGCCTGAGATTTTTGGGGGTAAAATGTATCAATTTCTCCTATATCCATCCAGATATCCATTGTTAAAAGGGATGGTATATAATATTTGATTTATAGGCAATCCATCCACAGCACCAAAGTTATGTGCCTAAAGTACTATATGTCATTGAGGATGGTAAACTTTTATCTAACACACTTGAATTCTGTACTGCAGTGCACAGAAGCATAGTGGAGTGAAAAAATAGTAAGTAGAACTTTAGGTACAAGTTTATCTCAATGTGTATTTGGCCACCTTCTTCCTACTAACGCTCATAGTGTTGTTGCATGCATACATCAGACAGTAAGGTTGCATATTTACGGCTTTGGAGCTGGAATTAGCCTTGGTTTGAGGAAAGTCTCTAAGGTACAAGGAAAGGCTGAAAGTATTTTAAAAGGGATGTGAGACTGTTGGTGCCCTTAACTTATTCACTGTTTCACTATTCTAGGTCTATCTTGCCTTCTACTCCATTATTACCTCTTTGCTTATCTCATTCTTTCTTAAGAGCATATGGGACATTGAAATTAAAATTACTTCATTCCTACCTTAAGAACACATTGAACAGAAATGAGCACTCTTCTTTGTAACTGGTTTTAAATGTACTGACCTGGGCAGCATATCTCTTAGTTTAAACTGAGTGAAGTGTTATCAAGAGATCTATAATTTGTATGATATGTATTTAATATTGTCAAAATACTTAGCAGGTTCCTGCCAGATTTTATCATTTCTGTGTGGTAATTTGTGTTATCTGGTGTGGTAATTTGTGTCATTTGTTATTCTGGAATAAGTCCTTTCAATTCATTGTGTTTATGGTTGTGGGTTTTTTTAGCTAGAAAGATTATCAAGAGCAGCTGGCCAATCCCACCAACAATTATGAAAAGAAAAAAAAATCTTATTTACACTACTCTTAATGGTAATTTTTTAAAGGATGACTCTTCCATTATGCTAAATTAAAGTATGAAAGCTGAAACTCTTATAAAATGCAATAACTTTAGGACAATTCTCCCACATTTTCAATATAGGGTTGATAGCAAGTAAAGATCAATGGTAAATGAGATTCTTCTCCTGCTGGACCATTGTTCTAAAAGGTAAAAGGACAGTTACATATGCAGTGAATTGAAAATGCATTCCTAAAGAATTCCTCCAAATCATCCTAACACTTGTTTCTGTACGGAAAAGAACAAGGCTAGTATCTATACAAACTCTGTACAGCCAATATATGTCAGTCTTTTATTCCTAAACAATAGTGGAATAAGAATGATCCATTTTTCTAAAACCCCAACATCAACTTCAAATTAAGTTTGGTGGGAAAAGGTGACTGAGGTGCCCCTTAATAGAGAAAAATATTAGAAACTGAAGAACTCTTTATCTTCATTGGAAAGGCATAGCAAGAACCCCAGTTCAGAAACCAAAGACAAAGTTCAGATGATAAATAAAAATGCATGTTTATGACAGCAAGGATGATTGAGGAGGATGAGGAACAAACTCCTGAAGGAAGTTTGGTCTTGATCATCTTCAGAGATGCCTTTCTGAAAGGCAGGATTGATACCAGCACAAAAAGTATTGCTTGATGCAGGAATGAAGTAAGATTGGATAATCATAAGGAGCCTTTTTGTGTTTAAATGGTATAACTGATATCCCAGGCATGCGCAGCTCCTAATTGGAGTCTCTTTTGGACTGGTCTATCCAAATTTTCAGTCTGGAGCTGTGCAAGATGAATGAAACAGTGGTATTTTATCTACTGAAACAAGGATCTAAAACAATTATAAGGTTTTAGCATGTGTCACTAATCAACTCTAAGAAGTTTTGCAAATTTCTTAACATATGGAAGGATATTGATTACATGATTAGTTTAACTGTAGTATAGAAATCTTTAGCCTAATAACTGTGTGGTTATGTTTAACGGCCTATTCTCATAGTCCTTAAGCTGTATTTGCCTCAATGCTAACATTGTAACTACGTGTAAGTGGTTAATCATGAGGAAAGCAGGCCTCATGAAAATCAAAACAAAGAAGAGTTAAGAGCAAGGACTAAGAGATAAAAGAGAACAGAGAAGATATCTTAACCTTGAGCATAGAGACAGACTGGCAGGGATGCTCTAACAAGGATGATAAGAAGGAACTGCTTGGCTGAACAACAGAAGGGGTGAACATCCAAGGAGAAGAAATTATCCTCAAGAGACCCATGACCATAAAAAGGAAAAAAGAGTAGGGGTCTAACTCTCCAAATGACCACCGATGACCACCCGAGACCCCCGCGCACGCATAGTTTAGTTTTGCAACGCCAACATTATGTAAATGTAATATAGATAAGCAAGGAGGTGGTGATTTCTTGGAAAATGTGTGAATATTCATGTCTTTAAGGTAGAAAAAGGATGAACTTCTGTTTCAGCGCACACATGTTAGGAGGAGAAATCCCCCATGCGTCCAGTGCTGCAATAAGGATGTCTGCTTAATAACACTTTGATGTTATTGAGTTTAAATTTCTTAAGTTTGAATTTCTTTGAATCACTACGCTGTACAACCATCTGTCGAAGAGAGGATGGAAAGTATTCTACCACCCTAGATAAGCGACTCTCCTCTGGTGCCAATGACCATCCAAGTCTCTCCCTTCATATCCTGACTTGGGAAGAGTCAGTGTACAGGAAGATGTAGTACTGTCTGTTTTCCTTCAGCAATGTAACATGAACAACATTAGTGATTATCTGACATTCCCATAATTTCCATTTTTTTCATTTCCACTGAAAAATTTGCCTTTATTGTCAACAGAAAATGGAACAAACTTGATTGCAACACACAGAAGGACACCAAGAAAAGGAGAATTTAACTAATGGGTTCAGAAAGGTCCTGTTGTTGAGGACCCTGTGCCTTGGCACCTTCACAGGCCAGCACTCAGAGATATTTGCAAGGAAGAAAATCTGTGTGTACACAGGAGCAGCAGGGCAGCTTACGTCTTGTGGCTGCAGAAAGACAATGCACATCATCCACATGAGCTGTTCATACAAAAGCGAAGCTGTAGTATTATGTGGTCTTCCATTACACTTCAGGAAGAAATTGTGTGCAGGTTCACAGTGATAGTTTAAGAGTCTTCAGGGTTCAGAGGACAGTGGTGCATGATCAAAGGGACAATGTGCGAACCTAAGATTTTATCTTTCCCCATCTGTTCTTATTGATCATGGATGGAAAGGTAAAGAGGGAATTGCATAGAGGGAGGAACAGGAGAATTTTAGAACTGGTCTGCAGGAAAAGGTGGAGTGTCATGTCTGAAAAGTATGAGCATTTGGTCATTTAAATCTATCTTGGAAGGCAACTCTTCTATCACTTTTCTGTGTCTCAGTAATGGTTCCTGGTAAGTCATACAGTAAAACATTTCTCCCATCCCCATACATGTCATACATCATCCAAACCTGCTCTGACCCAAAGCACCTGGTGGCCATTTGAAACTGCATCTGAAAGATGCAGAAGCAACTGAAGGAAACAGCAGTAGGCAGAAACAAGTTGTAAAAATATTCAGGGGAAGCAAATCTGTCACCATTAGTTTATTGTGCATTGAATTTATATGCCAGAGAGATGAACAACTGCCAAAACTACATCTTTGTCCTTCATTTTAGTAAACAAGAGCATAGAAGAGTGGTTCAGCTTTAAGAGAATGTGCCCTCAAAGATTTGTATAAGCAACCCACTTACCGAATCCAAGATTAATAGGAAGAAAACAGCTATTAAATGGCTGACAGCTTTATATGGCATTTCTAATCAGTTCTCTCCGATTATCTGTAGGAAGATTTGATGGATGGGCCTATATAATCTTGCAGTAAAGTCCTATTTTACAGTAGTGAGAAAATATAATTTAGACTCATGTTTCAATGTTCACGTAACCATCTTTATAACTATTTATATCTACCTGTAGTATTTAAAAAGAACAGCCTAGAATCAAGCTCCCAAAGCCATACTCAAACCACTTCAGTAACTGACCTAATTATCGAACAGCTTCATATAATGTTAGAGATTTTCCCTGCTACTCACAAGTTATCTTCATGGGAAACCTGGGAAAGCTGGTTATATGGAGGGAGAAGCAGCAAAAGAGAGTAAACCAAACAATTAGAATTCCAAGTGATGTTTTTTAATGGGTTAGTTATATCATGGTAATGCAAAAACCTTTTTTTAATTTACAGCTGCATTTTTGTTTCTAAGTCCAACATCATTTTCTGATTTTATTACATAAAGTGTTGATAACATTAAGAATTATGTTTTATTCAAGAAAAGCTTACTCCTGGGCACTAGATCTCTGACTAAAACACCAATCCGGGAAAGCACTGAAACATGTAATTTTATCCCTGCTTGGCACGCGAAAAGTCCCATTGACTGTTAAATTAAGCATGATTATAGGTGCCGTGCTTGTAAAGAGAATCGAGAAGAACCCAGTACATAAATTCAGTAGTAAATAAAATGAAATCAAATATAGAAAACAATGAAAGTTACTAGTTTATTCTCTCCCATTCTTCTCACAAGTTGTCCAAGAAGCATGTATTCTGCAATCATGACGTTAACATCATTAAATGATTTGTCTAGAAGAAGTGCCAGTTTTGTACTAAGAGCCCTCTTGTGTACAAGATGCTGTACAAGCACCAAAAAATAATAATCCTGCCCCAGGTAGTTTGAAGTCCATTTCTATCTGATACTGCAATATCTGTCACTGCCCTTATCTAAAAGCAACTGAATATATGAAAAAGATACTGGGGTGCTGGGAGCCCACTCACGGTATCCTACCTCCCCAGTGAAGGTGGGAGGAAGTTCATACATTTCACTCAAAGCAGTCCAAGCTCTTCTTAACGTAGGGAGAGGCCTTTCATACAGACATTGCTGAAAACTTCATGCAAGAGGTTCACATGGGCTCCAGGTATCTCCTTGAGGTAGCTGTTTGCCAAATTGGGATGTGTGTTGTTAATACATTAGGACCTTCTTTTTAATCCTAGTAAAGTCAGTGAAGGTCTTTCTGCTGACTCCTTAGGTGCTTTGTTTAAGGTTTTTGCACACCATACATTGCACTGAGGCCAAAATTATAGTCCTTATTCTAGATGTCTTTCAAAGTGCTGCTGCATAAAAAGAAACAGCTTTTTATAACAAGTAATGAAGTATTCTCCAAAAAGCAGAATTGGGAATTTTAAAAAAGTATTGTGTGTGTTAATTAGCACATGAGAGAAAGTATCTTTGAGGCCTGTCTTTATTGTACTTCTATATCTTTATTAATAATACAACAAAGAAAAAGAAGAAAACTTCCTTTTGTTTTGCAACAAAAGCTGAATTTATATGCCAGACTGTGTTCTTAGCATTGCTAAAAACCCAAACATGAAGCTGAATTCATATACAGTGTCTTACAAAACTGATTAAAAAAACTACCATGAAATTGCTAAGTACTGCCCAAATTAACACAAATCAGAGTTCATTACATGGTATTAGGAGTCAATTTATTGCAATCATTATGCCTGCTGTTAAGAGAGATCCATATGCCAACTCCAGAAATAACAAGCATTCTGAATCAGGGTCATTGCTGTCATATTTGCATGTAAAATACATTAATTGATCTCCTGTGCATATTAACATTAAACCCAAACTTTTTAGCAGCTGAATGTTCTCTCAGAAATTTGTTGTTTGAAGGGATAGACTGGGTGGAGAGAGATGTGATGTTTTAGAGGAATTCTTATTCCAAACTATGACATATTTTTAAGTAATCGAACACATTCTGCTTAACTAACTGACATCCTAACCACATTTTGGTTTCCACAGTAGGAAGATACTCAGTCATACATGTCAGAGATGTGAAATACCATGTTTTTACTCATGTCTTCTTGTTCTGGTGGTCTTCCTAGGGATATCCTTCCCCTCCCTCCTCTGGCTCCTGGCAGTAACTTGGTGGGCTCTGGGCTCCACTGAAGAGAACAGCCCAGCCATGTGGACTTTGTGGGGCTCCCTTGGCCCCAGACAATGGCTGGCAAGGTGAGGGGCGGGGTGGGGCGAGCCTCCCTGAAGACTCTGCGATTCACCCCTTCCTTGCCTCTGGTGAGGAAGGGCTGGTCCCTGTGGTGGGGAAGGATCCCTCCAAGCCATCCCCAACAGAGCACGCCACCGGCACATGATGTTTGGAGCCTTCATCGGCCACATGCGCAAGTTCCTCAGAGGACTTGCGGATGAGGAGCATCGAGGTGCTTGCTGCTGAGGTGGAGAGAAAAGTGTCGGGGCAGTAAAGGGCTCCTGTTGGCGCCAGGAGCTGTGGGGCATTGTGTCACGCATTCTCTTGTATACGTCCCATTCCACCTCTGCTGCCCTGCCCCAGACCTCTGTCTCCACTGGCATACCTACCCATCCAGCTCCCCAAAACTTGTTGCTCTTCTGCTGACTCTGTCCTGTACCATTTCACCTATTAAAATTTTTTTTATGTTTACCTCTCTGTGGCTCCCTCTCCCTGTTTTTTAGCACTTTCTTGTGTTTCTTGTACCCTGTTTGCATTTTAATTTCTCGTTCTACAGTTCCC
>NW_010516848.1:0-34006 GCF_000687285.1 Phaethon lepturus
CAGCCCGCGGAGCGGCGCGCAGGGGAGCCCCGGCTGCCGCGCTCCGCCTGGGCTCCTGCAAGCCCTGCGGTTTTCTTCCTCCACGACTGCTCGCTCCAAGGGTTATCAGCCCAGTGGTGCAGCCCTCGCCACAGTACTCTGGGAAAAGATTTTCAGAGTTGTGAGGTTTGTGCCCATGTGGCTGCTGAAATCCATGTTATACTATGGATATATATTCTCCATGGATCTATACTTCCCATGGATCTATACTATCCATCCCCATTGCTACTGATGGGAACAGCCCTTTCCCCATGTGCCCCTCTGCTCTGCTCTGGTGAGATCCCACCTGAAGTTCTGCATCCAGCTGTGGAGCCCTCAGCACAGGAAGGACATGGACCTGCTGGAGCGGATCCAGAGGAGGGACACAGAAATGATCAGAGGGGTGGAACACCTCTCCTGTGAGGACAGCCTGAGAGAGCTGGGGTTGTTCAGCCTGGAGAAGAGAAGGCTCTGGGGAGACCTTCTTGCAGCCTTCCAGTACTTAAAGGGGGCTCGTAAGAAAGATGGGGACAGACTTTTTAGCAGGGCCTGTAGCAATAGGACAAGGGGTAACGGTTTTAAACTAAAAGGGGAGATTCAGACTAGATCTAGGGAAGAAATTTTTCGCGATGAGGGTGGTGAAACCCTGGCACAGGTTGCCCAGAGAGGTGGCAGATGCCCCATCCCTGGCAACATTCCAGGTCAGGTTGGACGGGGCTCTGAGCAACCTGACCTGGTTGAAGATGTCCCTGCTCATTGTGGGGGGTTGGATTAGGTGACCTTAAAAGGTGCCTTCCAACCCAGACTATTCTATGCATCTGTGTTCTCATTCCCCAAGAGTCAGGTCAGGAAACCAGTTTTGTCCAAAACTGACCCAGGGACAGCGGTTCAGCTGTCACACAGTTGTGCAAATGCTCATGCTAGCCCACGGAGAGAGGGAGAACAGACCACTACCTGAGACCTCCACCTCATTTGGATTACAGTGCAGGTCAGGGCTATGGTGGTCTGAAGCTCCCTGAAGATCCCACAGAACAACTGCTCTTGTGATCCCACACAGGCTCTGTGTCCTTGCACAGAATTGTGCTCCTCTTTTCTTATTAGACCAAGACACGGCTTGACCCTGTTCTGGCTGAAGCCAAATAACTCCCAGTGGTCATTTTCATAGTATGCAGTAAGATCTGATCAGTTCTTAGATGTTTACTTGTTGCTCATCATTTTAATTAAAATACGTAACCAACTCAGAGGCTGCTCATATATCGTTTCGGGGAGACTGTGGGAGGAGGTAGATAAGGCACAATGATGTCATCTACAAAAAAAACGGTTTGCACTAAGTATGGCTAATGACAAGGTGTCCTGGTTTCAGCCAGGGTAGAGTTACTTTTCTTCACCGAGGCTAGTGTGAGGCTGTGTTTTGGATTTGGGAAGAGAAAATGCTGATAAGGTGCTGATGTTTTGAGTTGTTGCTGAGCAGTCAAGGACAGTCCAGCTTCTCGTGCTGAGCTACCAGCGAGCAGGCTGGGGGTGCCCGGGGAGCTGGGAGGGGACACAGCCAGGACAGCTGACCCAGGCTGGCCAAAGAGATATTCCATACCACATAATGTCATGCCCAGTATATAAAGCTGGGGAGAAGAAGAAGGAAAGGGTGGAGGGACGTTCGGAGTGATGGCATCTGTCTTCCCAAGTAACCACTACACGTGATGCAGCCCTGCTTCCCTGGAGATGGCTGAACTCCTGCCTGACCATGGGGAGTGGTGAATGAATTCCTTGTTCTGCTTTGCTTGCGTGCGCGGCTTTTGCTTTACCTGTTAAATTGTCTTTATCTCAAACCATGAATTTCCTCACTTTTACTCTTCTCATTCTCTCCCCCGTCCCACCATGGGGCAGTGAGCGAGCGGCTGCGTGGGGCTTAGTTGCCAGCTGGGACTAAACCACGACAGTACTTTTCATTACAATCTCCACCCCTGGGCCCTTTGGACTGGGCCATAGGGTTTAACATTGCAATGAACTCCTCCCCTTGCCCCTGCTCCAGCTTGGACTTATCCACAGACTGCAGTCCCTTCCATGAGCCACAGCCTCCAGGTTGGGACAGAAGAAGGACACCTTAAGCTCGTCTCATTGCAAACCTATAGCCACATCAAGAAGCTCCTGTCACAGGTTGAAACCCCGTCTTTCTTACATGCTGAACAAGCACGAAGTGAAATTAACTGTTAATCCAAAGGCAAATAAATAGGATATGCACATAAAGTAAACCATGGAATGGGTGAGTATAGTAAAGCTAATGGAAGTTTTATGTCTTTTTAAAATGCCCTGGGATTATTCATAGGGAATATAAGATTTATGCTATACAAGTTAAGAATTAACTCTAAATCAGTCCTTAAAAGCGAGAGAGATGAAGAGGAAAGTGCAATAAAAAACACAGGATGTGGTGAAGGTCAAAGGTGAAAAAAACTGCATAAGTAATGAAGTTTTCACATTCAAGTCTAAAACTAACCACAGAGTACAAGATCAGACTGGTTCAACTAACCACAGGGTCAACAAAATCAGGCTTTGGGCAAGACCTACTCTGTCCAGAAATATCTATTCGCCATATCTGTATTCATCTTTATATTAGAGCTTAAAAGACCAGCTCTCCCCAAGACAGAGAGATCTTTTGGTGCTCATCTTGTGAATGTTTAGGTTTTGACCTATAGGTGCTTCTTCATCATGTAAAATCTAAAGCTTGCCCAACAGCTGGCCACCTGATAGTGTCCCTTGACACAGTTGCTTCTTAGACCTTACGCATTTTCAGTATTAAAATTACTTTGTTATGCTTTAAAAATTATCTATGTGTTTTTCTTTAAAGTAATACTTGTGATGTCTTTTTTTTTATTCATGGTCTTTATCCCGTGGTTAACATTTTCCATAAAGCTCTTAAAATTGTTTTGGAGGTCCCTGCAGCAGATTCTTCAAACTCCACAGGTCTCTATCAGATTCAAGTGGGGGGAAAGGAAAGACCAATATTATTAGTGTTTCTGCAGCAAACCCATACCTTGACTCTACAAAAGCAGACATTTAGAAAGGTATGCTTGATGTAACTAGGAAATATTTTTTTTCTTACCCAAACTAGCCCTGTCTTCTGAAGCTCACGCTGGGAGAGCAATGATCACCACAGGTTATTTTCTCGCAAGGCGTCATGTACTCCAAAGGAGGCACAGCAGTTTTCTGGAATAAAAAAATTTAAATCTGTTTATTTGGTTCCTCTTGAATTTGTGATCACAAAAACTATCAGGGAAAAACTCAAAAAATTTTTAAGAGCTAGCAGCCAGACGTCGTAAAGACAAGAATTAGCTAAAATATGCAACAATCCACTTCAAAATTGGCAATGAAGTTCCCGAGCCTCAGCTGGCTGGCATCAGCTGCCTTTCTAGCAACAGTTATCTTTTATAGTGATTCTTCTTACCCTTGATTTCATATTTCTTTTTGAAACAAAAAAACAATGTAAGACTCCACAAGATAAGCAAAATTACTAATAGCTACATTTCACAGGAGGTTACTAGCGGTAGCTGTAAATTTAAAGTTAAAAAAAAGGACATAGAGCCAATGTTCATGTTAAACAGCAAGTATGTCCCCCAGGGATGCAACACGGGGGCAGAATTCTGAGACCAAGAGATGACATCCAAAATCAGGTCATTTCTTTTTTCTGTTTATTTTGACAACTTCCCCTTTCTAATTTAATAGCGATGGTAGTAGAGCATAGAATACAGCTGCACCACTGAAGAACAGTGTTAACAGGTACCATACATTAAAACAAATTGCCCTCTCCCAGGACCTCAGATGCTTCAGTCTGGGACCACCAACTCTTTGAATAAACTTCAGCCAGCAGGTACATCCTAACACCAGGCAACTGGTGAACGTGCCTCCCCACTGCTTCAAGTAAATGCCCTGCACCTCACGCTGAGGGCAGGACAGAAGAGTGCCTGCATCACCCTCCCAGATGGGGCTTTGCTGAAAATGTTCATAGTTAGTCCAAACAGACACCGGTTCGGCAGATGTTTTCAGCCATTTTCCATGCCTTCCAAATTACAGGCAGTTAATACAGTCAAAACCAACAAATTAGTCCAAAACAAAGTTGTCCTACCAGCTCCTACTCCAGCTTCTGCCTGACCTGGCACAGGGGTGCAGAGACTGTGCAGGGCAATGAATTTGTAACCTGGGACCCTCCTGAAAGCACATCATGGGTGAGAGCTAGAACGACGTCCTCCCCCGTGCAGGGAATCACATCACTTCACCTGAAGGACAACCCCATGAACACTATGAAATGCTCACCCCACCGCTGTCATGGAGGGCAATGGAGGATGTGAGTACAACTGCATCGCTGGCGCTTTTATGCCCCGCGTGCACCTGTGGAAGTAGCGTTAGGGTGCGTGGTGGGTGATGTGGCCCTGAGCAGTGATGAAGCCCTCCTTGTACTCGTGGTTTCTCCCTTCTGCTGCTGCCTTGCCCCAGGACAACCTCAGGCCCCACAGCACTGCACCCTCCTAGAGCAGAACCTGCTTTATGAGTGCCTCAGCCCATGGCACAGTGAAACCGATGTCCCGAAGACAGCATAAATTGAGACTGGTCTCTCAGCTGGGCTTGACCTGCAGTGCTGTGACATCTTTGGAGATGTCTCAGTCACAGAACAGCGTTGATTTGTGACGTGACTCTGAGCCACGGACTTGTAACAAACAGCAGCAGGTTTATGAGCTGAAGCACAATTTTGCAGCCGGAGTCCAGTCCAAGAAAATGAAAAAATCAAATTACTCATGCAAAAGGCAGATCCCTAATTTAACCTGTTTTCTAACCAAGAGATTCAAAATAAAGAAAAAAAAAAAAGTAGTTATGAGTTGGCATCACCCACGTAATCAGTGAATCAAGCCCTTTGCCAAGACCTCAGAAACAAGGATCATGAAAGAATGAACCAGGCACTCCTAGTCTAATCCAAGCTTTCACAGCGCTGGAAGTCCTGTCAGGGCTTTTGAGTAGCCACAGTTTGTTGTCCTTCCCCCAAGGCTGCTGCTCTTGCAGGTCAGCGCACCCTAAAGATGGTGCCCAAGACGAGCACAGAGACATCTGTACAAGGAAGGAGGGAGAGGGGAGCAAGGCGAGAGCAACGCACAGACTCACGGGCTTTTCCTGATCGACTCCGAGCGCTCCCGTGCCAGATGCTCTGCACTGCCGGAAACGCACGTCGCTGATCTCTCAGCTCAGAGGGACGAGCAGGATTTCGGAGCCAGGAGAGCATGAGGTCTGTCCCCATTACTGCAGGGAAGCTGAAAGCAGCATGATGCCAGCCATGCACTTTCTAGGCAGCCACAGCTGTATCACAGGGGCACGGGGAAAGATTTCTGGGGCAAGCAGTTAGGGTACTTGACTACAAGACACTTTTAAATTGCCAATGCCCAAGGTCACTGGCCCCGCTGTCACACCGAAAAGTGTGACAGCCCCCTTGTCCACCACCTGGCAGCGGAATCTCAGCTAAAACCCACATTTTAAGTTGCATTTAAGATGATGCATTTTATCTGCCATTCTTGCAGCTAGAACAGAAGCATCTTTGAAGCACTAATTAACTTGAAAGCCATACTCAACAACTGCACAGTAAGACGATCTTCAGCTTTAATGTATTTCAGCGCACAAAATGAAAATGTGGGTTATAAAAACAATTCACTCATGAGGCATCCGTACTTACGGGAAGTGAAATACAACCATTTGTGCCCAATGTCTTACCAGCTGTGCCAGGCCTATTGATAAACCTTCCCCGACAGGATGAAAAACTGCTCCTGTAATGGCATCCTTAACATAATATGCCTCTACAGCATTGGGCTGGACTAGGTTTGAAAAATGGCCTTTTTTTTATAATACACAGATGAATTTAGCACTTAAGAAGATTAATGGATTCATAAATAGCCTGGAAATCCAAACTCATTGAATTTAGTTCACAGAACAGGTCAAATAGGCATTTATCAAACCATCTGGCATCTTTCTTCCCTGGGGAAAAAACTGGTCGAGCTACAGATAGCTGAGGAGCCATCACAACAGGGAGGGTTTGGTTTTCCCTGTCCTCAGCTTTCCTCTAGAAATCGCTGGTGCCAATTAAAAAGCAGTAGATCTTTTTGGACAGGGTGCTGCAGACCAAAGCAGGCTGCCCCAAAGGCACATGTCTGGAAGCCACTGGAGATGCCACCTTTCTGCTGGCAAAATGTGCAGGTAAAAAAGCAGCTTCCCTGCTTCAGGCAGCAGCTGCTCCGGTAGTTCAGGAGCGCACAGTCGTTTTGCACGTGAGCTGGTGTTGGCTTTCTCCAGAACTGTTTACCCTACGGGCTGTGGGACCGTCCATGGCGTCGTTCACAGATGTGCCGGGGTGCCAGTGCTGCTGGAGGCCGAGGGCACTAACTCTCGCTCATGGCTGACCTGAACAGGCCCGACCCAAGGCACGCTAGCTGAAGCGTTGAGCCCTTTTTGAAAAAAATAATTTGTTTCCCTGGTTCTCCCAGGCAACCACAGATGTAAGAGGGCACAGGAGCTGCTAAGAAAAGGTCTTTGTGCATGAATTTGTACGTTACCCACCATTTTTCAGCTGTTCTATAGGCAAAGTCCACCTTCAGCTGGCCTCTCCTTTGCGTACGTTTGTGGGTACTCACCGGTGTGTGACTGGGGGAAGGAGCAGAGGCAAGGACAGCTTCTCTCAGTTGTTTTTAGCCAACATCATGTTGTCCATGCTGAACCACCACTTCAGCAAAGCATGAGCCAGGGTGGGCCCCCCTCTGCCACTGCTGCTCCAGCGCCCACGGGGACCCAAGCGGGGCAGGGCTGGAGTTCACGTTTGTGCCGAATTGCTCATGAAAAGGCAGGTCTTGGGCAAAAAAAAAAGGTTTAGGAGAATGTTGAAAGTTTTTTTTTAATTCATTTCCATTTTTATTCCTACCTCATGACATTTTAGCAGTAATAAAGGTTGGTATATGTTGTATCATTTCATATGAACGTGTACATCATAGTATGATAAGCCATGTATAATGATTTAATATAGTTAAAATATCACAGAAGTGTATTTCTATATAGTCGCTTATTTTTTAAAGCGTTGCTACTTAACACGGATGTAAGCACTGTCATGTTCTAAGTTAAAGTGTCTACTCCTTATGCTGCAATAAATAGCTTGCCATTTGCTCTAGACCGTAAAAAGGACATTCAAGTGCACCCATTTGAGTAGCCTACAAAACAAACCACCAGAGTAATTCAAGGATCTCAAAAAAATATGGGTTTTGAGCAGTTAGTTTATTTTTGTGAGCAGGATATAAAATTATTTTATTAATGATATGCTCTGATACATATAACATGATAATTCTTTCTGGGCATATTAGCAGCTTCCATTGAAGATTTCAAAGATAAAACATGTAAGACACCATATAAAACAAAACGACGGTATAGTTGGTTAGTTCAGCATAATATGACACACTGTGTGGTACACATTAGTGGTGAAAAAACAAAGTACTTAGTAGGGCTTCGTTACATTTGTCATCACCATGTTCTGCCACTGCTGTCATGCCACGAAATAATCTACAAATAAAAATTATATAGTCCTTGAAACGGTATATTCATTGAAACATAAAAACCTATTGAAACAACATTAATAGTAAGTTGTTAAGCTTAAATAGCTTTGCATCAGAGAAAAACAATGTTTTGGAAAAAAAAACATGTTTTGACAAACATGGGTCAGTCTGGTCTCCTGCACCTGTGCCAGGATAGCAGGGGGAGAAAGGATGAAAATCCTCTCTGTAGTCACGGCCAAAACACTGTGCCCACCCCAGACCCACCTGGGGCAGGCACCTTCCCCAGATACGCTTCTCCTGTTCACGAGGGCCAGTGCTGCATCCCTGGACGCTGCCCAGGACAGCCCTGCTCCCCCTGCGTATGCTGGTGGAAATCAGGAGTAGCTCGCCAGCACTGAGCAGCACCCGCCATGGGCGTGGGCGTCTGTCAGGATATGAAGAGAGGGTCCAGTTTTGCTGCCTCGTCCTGCTCTCATAAAGTCGATGGCTGGGTCAACCGGAGTTGGCCCGATGGAATAAACACCGTACCACCATCCATCCAGACCCCTCTTCCCTTCGCTGCCAGCAAGGGACATGACATGTCTCTAAGCGAAACTCAACCTTACTGATACTCTTTCATTGCTCGTCTTCCACACAGCTCTGCGAGTGTCCAGGAGGCTCTGATGAGACCCCACAGGGCAGGTTTCTCATCCCGAGTGGGACCTGGCCTTGAACCAGATCCCACCAGCTCCCAGGGGAATCTGGAGCTAGATCCAGCCAATCTGCCCAGGAGAGTTTGGAGCCAAATAGGTATCCAAGGCCCATGATACAAACTTTTCCTAATGGCTAATTAGGTACAGGGACTAAACACTTAAGCAAGACCCATGCTCCAGGCAGTCCTTGGACTATTTGAACTGCAAAACAACCACTGTAAAAAGTGCTGGGAGGTAAAAAGAGGAGGCAGCTTCAATGCTGTCTTCCCCCACGCCAGAAGAAACTCCATCAGTTAGTCCATCCAGCTGTGTGGTGTTACCAAAGACTTCAGTGGTGTTTACCACCTCTTCAGGAAGGCCCATCTGGAGCAGGAGTTTAGAGATAAGGCTGTTGAACTTGCTCTCCGTGGTAGACCAAGGCTCTTCACTTGGGGTTGGGCCTTCAGACGTGACATTTAGCTCCACTGGATCAAGACAGTAACCTTCTGGTGATCTCTCGTAGAGCACGTCCATCAGGTCAATCCCGGCTACTGA
The DNA here is from genome assembly GCF_000687285.1 of Phaethon lepturus. NCBI lineage: Eukaryota > Metazoa > Chordata > Aves > Phaethontiformes > Phaethontidae > Phaethon > Phaethon lepturus. The sequence continues at coordinate 8,810 of NW_010516848.1, forward strand.
GGAGGGGGAGGCACAGGGAATATCCCTGACAAGCCTGTAATTCTCCATCCACTCCTTCAGCCACTCAATGCGGCAGTCGCAATCCCAGGGGTTGCGGAAGAGGTACAGCCGCCCCAGGAAGTACACCGGCTGGAAGACAGAAAAGGGCAAGGTTGTGAGGTTGTTGCTGTTCAAGTGCAAGGCGACCAGGCTGGTGAGGTTTTCAAAAGCCCCTTCCTCAATGTAGCTGATCCTGTTGCGGTCCAGGTAGAGGACCTCCAGCTCCCCCAGGTCCCTGAACCAGGTGTTAGAAATATTCCTGAGGAAATTCCCCCCCAGGTTGAGCATTTTCAGGCACCTCAGGCCATCGAAGGAGTTTTCTGGAAGCTCGCTGATCAAATTGTCATTCAGGTACAGGTACTCCATCTTCTGACAGCCCTGAAAAGCTCGCTCGTGAACAACATTTATTCTGTTGTCCTGCAGATTCAGGTATCTCAGCTTAGTCAGGCCCTGCAGGGAGTTATAGGCTACTGCTTCGATTCTGTTTCTCTCCAGGTAAACGTGGGTCAGGTTCTCCATGCCCCTGATGGCACCTGGGATCCTCCGGAAGTTGTTCTGGAAGCAGAAGAGCTCCTGCAGAGCAGGCAGCTCGATGAAGATCCTGTCCGGGATGTTGAAAAGGTTGCAGTCTGCCAGGTCCAGCCTGACCAGCCGTCTGAGGGCAGTGAAAGTCCGCGTGTGGAGATAGCGAATGTACTCGTTGTGGGCCATCTTCAGCTCGGTCAGGCTGGGCAGACCCTTGAAAGCCCCCGGGGTGATGAAGGAAATATTGTTGTGGTTGAGCGACAGGGATTTGAGGGAAGGCAAGGTCCCAAAGGCCCTCTCGGAGAGGAACTTGATGCTGTTTTTGTCCAGGTTGATAGAAGAGGCTTCGCAGGGGAACTCGCTAGGGATCTGCCCCAGGCCAGCACGATCGCAGAGGACGGAGCAGCTCCGCTCCTGGGTGCACACACAGTTGGCAGGGCAGGACCGCACACAGGCCCACACCGCGTGGACATGGGGGACCCAAAGGATCACTGTCAGAGGGGAACACAGCAACCCCACGGTGGCATGGGAGGAGAGAATCAGGATGCATCGTTAGCAAATATATTAGTCACAACAGGAAAAAGAAATTACGCTGTCTTCACCTCCCTTCTCGCCAGGCTAATTGCCACCTGCTACTTGTACACTGGTGCTGACCAAGGAGCTCTCGTGAAAAGTTCATAAAAATCTTCTGCTGGGGTTTTTAAAACCCTCTGAGAATCTATGTGTATATATATACATATATATAAAAATGTCATCTAGAATGTCATCTCTAATTAATTTCTGTCCCCAAGAGGGCTAATCACCTAGACTGAAGTACTTCTTAGTGTCTCTATGATTGGTCTCTCTGCAAGCTGACGGGGACATAGTTTGGCCAGGAGGCAGGCAGAGAGATGCTCTGAAGGCCAGCAGCTGTGAATGGGTTGCAGTATACCTGGCTGGGGAAGCAGGGTGGGCAGTGTATGCTAGTCTGGCAGTGGGCAGGGGAGATCAAGCTAGTTGCCTGGGACACGTCAAACTCTTGCTTTTTGCTTCTTTCTTTTCTTTGTTCATTCAACCTAACGTTTTTCCACCAGAGCCATAAGCTGGTGCATCACTGCAAGGAGAACCATCAGCTGCTAAGGATGCAGTACAGTGTTTTAAAAACACATTCTTGCTGTGTTTTGGTAGGAAGGCATGAAGAAAAACAAATTAAGGGATATTGGTCAACTGCTTTCTTCATGATCTCACCATAGATAAGATACTTTGCACCTCCAGCATGGTTTTTACTGTTTTGCCAATAGACAGGTGCTGTAATGTCTTAACTGTAGATGGGAGCAGTTGCTTTGGTCTTTTATCAGCCTGACATGGGAGGTGTGTGGCTATTGTAGTTTCTTTTCAAGTTAAGCCCATGCAGGTGTATCTACAATGAGGAAGAGAAGGTAAAAGCTCTTGGGGACAGATCAAAGAATGAAAGGAACAGGAGACATCACTCTCCACGGACATGCATTTTTGTGGGGAAAAAACATCTAGTCAACCAGACATCTGCAAAATAAAGTCATTAAAGAGGAAGAACTGAAGGCAGAGCTCATTTTGTAATTGCTCTTACAGGTATGTCCTACTTGCCATTCAACAAAATGAGCAGCCACACCAAATGAACTCTCCAAGTAGTCACTAGCAGGAAATGGTGGTATTGCTACTGACTGGTTTTTCTGCTGCAGTTTATTGGCTCCCACACAAGCACAAGCCTTTTATATTTTTTTCAACAAGACATGAGATACTGTATTTACCAACAGCCACCTTTAATTACAGCATCGTTGTCATGGGATCATGTCGCTGCTGCTGCATGCCTGGTAGCCCCAAGGGCTGAGAGCAGAGGAACGGGCTTTCCCCCACGCTCCTGCTGACTGTCTGGAGAGGGAAGCTACCAGCAGCCAGGCTGCCTCTCCCCGCCTGTTTGCAGCACAGCCATTGCCCACCACAGCTGTATTCCCGATGGACATTTTTATTAAGACAGACTTGCGAGGTGATATGCCAGGAAGCACAGCTTCAGCAAGCATCGAGCTTTTATCTTTGCAGCCCCTAAGGCTTTAACGTACAGACCAAACTACAGTTCAAACTGCAATTGCTCTGCCCTTTCTCCATCCTTTTTAAAGGCGACATGCACGGTGCTGTACTTACGAGTTGCGCTGCCTGGGGCTTCTTCAAGCAAGAGACTTGCAAAACCAGTTGCGGGGCAGGTTCCCATTGACAAGACATCAACCCAGGAGCTGCCCAGCCTGGTTCTGTTCAAAGTAACCCGGTCATTGCATCTAGAAGAGGGATTTAGATAAGTGGAGGGAGCATCACAAGAGGACTTTAGCTGTGGCCTCTTTATCGAAATTCAGGTCCCATCCAGCCTGGCCGTGCTATCGTGACCGGAGAATTAGCAAAACAGCATCTCTTCAAGGATAAATGATAGTGAAGGACTCCAAGGTGGAGAGGATTTTAGACAGGGTGTCATTTTCTTTTTCCTGAGCCCTTATCTAGCATCCACAGCTAAAGGAAAGTCCCTTTCAGTGAGGGCCCTGGGTGGACAACAGGTGAGGAGCCTAAGGACAAGATAGGGGACAATGCGCTGGCCTCAGATTGCTCTTTCTTCATGCAGGCTGAAGGGGCTGCCTCCTTTGCTACCCGTTGCACCAGTCCAGGCTGTTGCTTGCAAACAGCAGCTTTGTTTTTGTTATGCGGTTACATAAACTGAGGGCCAGACAGATTAAGGATTTGCCTGCTCCCAAATGTCTGACTGCAGGTGGCTGTCTGGAAACGACGGATGGAAGTGTTGCTGCTGGAACGAGAGCCTTGCATGGGCTCAGGGTGACATCCAGAGGGGCATATATGCATAGGCTGTCCTGTAGGTGAGACTGTCCCAAGCAAGTTCAATGTTTAGCTACAGCTACCCCAAGCTCAGTCACATCTCTGGCCTTCAGAGCAGACCCCCCCCAGCAGCTGTGTACACTGTGTGCAGCGTAGGAATTAGCAGGCTGATAACCAAATCCCCTCCTTCCCCTCCCTGCTTGTTCTCTAATCACTTGAGAAAGGAAATGTCTGTACCCAAACCATATCCAGCCTGTTCTTCTTATACACAGGGTTTTTTTCAGTGCCAAATCTGGGTTTTCTGCTAGTGGCATTTCACAGCACACACAGATCTCTATTTACACAAACAGATCTCTATTTACAAGGGTACCTCTTTGCATTGTGCAATACATGGAAAACAAACACTTGAGGACTATCCAACTAGAAAACAACCCCCTGGCAATAGGAGCTCAGAGGAGCCCGTCAGCACCGCAGTCTTTGTGGCAATTCTTCCTCTTTCTCTTGCAAAGGAAGTTGGAAAAAATCCTCCACCCGAACCCCCCCAAACCCTCAGGAGAGCTGCTGCTCAGAGCACAGGAGAACAGGTCTCTGCTGTTGGCCAGATCTCCTCTGACCAACATAGCATGAAACATTCCCACCTCTCCTTCCTTACTCCTTCCCCTTTCACAAAAAAGGATGTTCTTTGCTTTTTATACCTAGCAGCAGACAGGGTAGATGCCCCCAACTCACTGTGTGAGTGTGTTTAAGAAAAAGGCTGAAATATGGCAGTAAAGTCAAAAATACTAGCGAGATTAAGGAATAAACAAGATTCCACCCAGGCATGATCTCTTTTGCTCTTTTAAATACTATGCTAATTCAGTATTTGAAAGGAACAATGACAGACCAAAAAAATGTTTGCAGAGTTTGGGGAAGGGTAAAGAGAGAATGATTGCAATAAGTGAGTATTTAACCTACACCTTTCTGAAAAAACTGTCTAATCCACTACTGGGTAATGCAGAATAAGAGTATACTCACCATTTAAAATGACGGTAAACATTACCTTGATTATGCACTAGTGGCATTTCAGATCTGGCAAAGCAAACTCAAGGGATCTAAAAGCACACAGGAAGAGCAGAGACAGGTTTCATCCTCTGTCATTTCCCTGCATAATTTTCCCACCATAAGTCCTGTGTTTAGAAAGGAAGATGAAGGAAAAAGCTCCTCTCCCACACGCTTTCAAACTGAAGAAGTCCCCAGCACCTTCCTGGTGAGATTCTTTCTTCCACCACTGACCTTCTCAGAGAAACCTGTAGCTTTGTGCTACTCCTTTTCATGAGCTCATACGCATCCTTCCCACCAGCCATGCCAAGGGCAGGTTCCTATCATCTGAGGTGGGAAAAGATCACCAACAGTAAGAGACTGACCATGTCCTCAGGCAATACGTGCTGGTACAGAGGAGCGTAACCAGCGTAGTATCAGACAGCCAAAACTGTAACTCCCAGCAGAAATCATCTAGATACATTGCTTACCTAGCCGGGAAGTGGCTGTGTCCTCCCTCCTGCTCATGAGGCTGCCATTAGCCATACGAGTCAGTCTCCGAAAAGTTGGCTTTTTTTTCTCACAAGCTATCATTTAATGGCAGGAAAATCCTCTGTATCAGAGGAGGATTAGCAGAGATGGAAGAATGTGTCTGTCCTCTAAAGCTCCCAAAGCAAAACAGGGATTGCAGACAAACCAAACTGATGCTTCCTCCCCTCTGCCAACCTACACTCCCCCCCACCGTTAAAAAAAAACAAAACCCACAGTCCAGAATTGGAGCGCTGCCATTCAAACAGCGTTGCTGAAAGCCATTTCACTCTGCTCCCCATTATATAATGGCAGAGGAGGTGGGAGTGGAGGGTGCAGCCTAAATGTGATTATATTTGGGGGCAAGCTCAGGCTTCTGGCTTCCCTTCATTGAGCTCTCCAAACCCAGACAGCTTGGGACTCTCTTCCCCCATGCACACTTTCCCAGCCCCGGCGTGGCTCACATGCTGCTGACAGGATGCCGGTGTACTTTGCTTTGCCGGGAATTGCTCCTAAAGGACAAGGAGGTGCCAACAGCACTAGGAGAGGGGTCAGCAAACGGAGGGAGCTTGCATGGTGTACATGGCCCTGATAATAATGAACTCTGCCCTGCCGATGAGTGTTGTTTTGCTTGTGATGGTGCAGCTGGTGCGTGGAAATCATAAGGACAGGTTCTGTATGTTTCAGTATTCAGGATGTGAATTGATTTTTAAAGCCTTTTCTGACAGAATGATGATGGTTTCTTTGAAGGGGGGGGGCTGAATAAGTGAGTTATCTCAGCCTCCTATGCCTTAGGTAATTACATTCACCATGTCAGAGAGAAAAATAGCTCTACTCTTTATTTCTAAGTGAATTATTCTGCACTTTTTTCCCAGGAAATGGAATACCTGATGAATTTATGCTTCATACAGCAGGAAAGATTCATCTGGGAACCAGCCTGCTGCTGCTCAGCTCTTCCTGCGAATTAAAGCTCCCAGTTACATTGGGTTTATTTTGTTTTGGCTTTCCCTCAGTCTTAAGGCATCTGTCTGGCACCTCAGGAAATTTGTGTCTTCTAAACAGCATGTAAGCAGGCTGGTGCTGTGGGGCAGGCTGGAAGGAGAAGAGTGACCCATATAGCACTTATTTTATCTGAAAGATACTTTTCCCCACCACCTTGTTGTACCAACCCCCCAGCTTTGCACTTCTGCAGTTTGCACCACGCTGCTTTGCACAGAGGAGGAAAGAGATTTGCAAAGCCACACACAGGGGTGTTGCAGTCTCCAACATGGAGCTGAAGCTGCTGGAGACCTTCTGGGGACAGAAGTGGCACCAGCTGGGCACTCGCAAGCACTGGGGCAGCTGGTATTTCCTCTGAAGGTCCTGGAACACCAGGAAACCACAACCTGTCTGATCGCAGAACACAGGCCACTGGCCTTTCAGCCATGAAGAAAATTCGTGTGGGAGGAGGGGGAAGCTCTATTCCTGGCTCCATTTTCCCCAACATTTACCAGAACCCTAAAGGTGTTACCAGAAATCTCGTCTCTCCCCAGGTGCACATATGCTGTAGACAAGGGGTGGAGGCAGTGGGAAAAGAGGGTACGTGGGACTCGGGGACAATTTGGCGTGTGATCAGTCGGCAGCTCCCCAGGGACCAGACCTGCTGCTTGGTTTGCACAGCAATACTAAATCTGCTCATCAGAAATGAGGAGGGGCTGAGCTCCACCAAGGCACCAGGTCTCTGCTGAGACTCTGGGGCTCTCCTGTGCCCCACTGCTCTTCTCCCATGTACACGGTAAGGGAGCGGTGGGGATGGGATATGAAGGACCACTGCACCCCAGAAAGTGCGTTTGTGATCTGCAGAGCTACCTCCCCCAGAGGGCAGCTGGAGGGACTGGCAAAACACATCCCCTAAGGAGGACCCTGGGAGCCTCTGCTATGGACAACAGGTGGGTGGGGGCTGGTAGGCAAGGGATTTGGGGGCTTGTTAAACTGGGAGCTGTATCCACCTCAGCAGTCACCTTCGGGGTTGGAGGGATGGTAGCAGTAGGAGCCTATTGCAAAATCAGCAGCCATGATCTCGTTAGCAATGCTGGCAAAGCAGGCTGCAGCAGAAGCTCCAGGAGGGCTGGCAAGGAACCCCTCTCGGAGAGCTACTGCAACAGGCAGCCTCGCCATAGACTAGCACAGGTATTACTAACTCCCGCTGGAGCTTCTGACAGCAGCTCTGCCATCAGCGTCCCACATAAATAGCTCAGTGGCTGCAGCTGGCCTGGCGATCGAGCCCAGCCACACTCTGGCCTTTTCTACTTCATCTGGAGGTAGGAACAGCAGAAAACAGCCCATGTCTTGCCCCAGCACCAGCCCTCCCACCTACAGCCAGAGCAGCCACCCTGTGCGGGCACACCTGGAGCCTGTGCCTGGCCAGCAGCAGCAGCTGCAAGGCTTACAGCAGCGTATTTGTGGGCATCATCTATGGGCAGGAGCCTCACGCAACCTCCAGGCCAGAGCACAGAGAAGATATGAACATCTCAGCATATGCACAGGGGGAAGCTGGAGGTGGGAGACGTCGTGAGGTCGCAGTTTCTAGGAAAGTCTCCCGCTGCAGGCAGCCAGCTGGTCGGGGAGCATCGCCCTGTGAGGGGCTTCAGCCGAGTGCTGCAGGAGCACCAAGCTCGCCACCCAGTGCTCCCGTGAACTTCTGCCAGCTCTTGCAACTCCTGATTCATTCCCTGATAACCCTTGGTCCTGAAAGGGCATGACAGTGTGAGAAAGAGGCCTGGCAAGGAGAAGTTTCTAGTCGTCTTAAGTAGAAAAACTTAAAATACCAGAGGGTACATAAATTTGCATTTATTCTTAAAAGAAACAAACTTGGGCTTTAAACCACACCTCAACATTATTCAGAGTATGACTCATGGCTGGTTACTGCTGAGGGTTGAACACGCTGCAGATGCTCAGTGCTGGGAAACTGTTGCGGCTGCCGGGCTGGAGGCAGACTCGCAGAACAGAGTTCTTCCGGCGGACTCAGAAGCTGCAGACCTTGCTACCGCGACTCTGCACTGTTAATTTTTTTTCCACCAAGGGCTCTTGCTCATGACCTGTCCTGCCCTTTTTAAGAAGGAAAAGCCAGGGGTCAACATAGCAGTGGAGCCAAGCCCAGAAAGCAGCAGAGCTATGCTGCCACTGGGAAAAAAAAAACCCAACATGTTTTGTTCCACCAGAAGAATTTGGAGAATTCAGCCCTGATCAGAGGAGCCTGCTCCACTCCAGCAGTGTGTGCTGGGAACACAAGCCTTGGCACAGCTTCATGAGCTGGCAGCAAGGACAAGCCCACCTTGCAGGGCAAGCCTATGCAGACTTGATGCAAGATTGCTTCTAACAACCCACTTCTTCATGGCCAGGGGCATTTCATGTGACAGTGGGTTAGGGATGTGAATGTAGCTCCTATCTCTGATACACATTGATATGGTTTAAAATGATCACTGGGGACCACTTCTTGCAGTGGTCCAGCTGCAGGTTAAAATGTTCGCTGTATTTTCAAAGGTTGGCTAAATACACCTGGTGGGACTCATCTCACCTAAATTAAGGTCTCATCTCACCCACTTTAGCTGCCTACCTGCGGGCCTCAGCAGGGCCCATTTTCACCAACAGAGGATGACAAGACAGCCAAGAGTGTGCAGCTTTGGAGACACCTCCACTCTGTTCGACACCAGCACTGGGTTAGCTGGACCCCAAGCATCGCATGTCTGGGTGTTTCCAGCCAAACATTGCCCTCCTTTGAGCAGTGAAGAGGCAGAGTGCTTGCCTAACTCTGGTGGCTGAACATCTTCGCTCCCCTGCTTTTTATCTCTGAGAGCTGCTTGCATTCATGGGACTAGAGCAGGGGGTTGAGGGCCCTGCACCACAGAGTGCCCGAGCCCCTCCGCCTGCCCCAGGCTTTGGTTTCCTGAGCTTCTGCAATAGCGGGCGCAGCTCGGCACATACTTCCCCTCTTCTCACAGCAGCAGCTGTGTCGTACATCTGAGCCTTTCCTGTGCTCATAAGCGCTGGGTTGACCTTTGAAGTAGCTGCCTCAGCGTTTCTTGCCAAGGCTCCTGTTGTCGGCTCTGCCCCACGGGACCCGGGCTGTGTGCAGGGTGGTCACCCAGACGGCCACGCCGCTGCACGCACAGCTCCGGATGGCGGGGGTTTGGGGCGGGGAGGAGGAGACCTCTGCAGCAGGGACTGCTGCGCCTCGAGAGGACGGGATGGGCCAGCGTGGCCGTGCTGGGGGTTGCAACTTCAGCACAGCTCGCGCCACCACCAGAAATAGCGCTCGGTGCAGCTGCGATGTTCTGCTTACCGGAGAAGCAGAAGCAGCTGAGGAGCCAATCAAGGCTTCAAGGGCAGGGAGTTAAGAGCCTTTCCCTCACTCAGCAGAGAGGACAGCTTTTCTCCTTAAGGCAGGGGCTTCACTTCTGTCCGCACTGAGGCACAGGCCCCCATTTGCTCAGGCATTAAGCTCCAGGGCCCTGAGGGCACAACAGGCATCTTAGGGAAGGGTCTCCCCGGGGGCCACTCCCCACCCCTGCCCAAGGGCCCAGGAGTCCCATTTCATCCCAGCCCAGGACCCTCGGTCCCTGCCCAGCCTGGGTGGGGCAGGCTGCACGTTGTCGCTGGCCCTCTGCCCCCGCTGCGGCCCCCTCACGGCCTGCCCACCCTCCCCAGGCTGCGGTGCCATGCCCTCGACCAGCTGCCTTGGGCTGGTCCCACCCCAGCCAGAGAAGACCCACACTGTCTCAAGAAACCCCTGGGAAGGGACTGTTGCTGTGGTGCCCCCCGTGATGTCCTCCCTGTGTGTCCCCAGCATGGAGGGCTGCCACTAGTGGCAGCACCTCCAGGCTGTCAAAATGGCTCCCTGTCCTTCAGAAATAAACCCATCTCACCCCAAAGACTGACTCTCATCCCTAATTCCCCTCAGCAGCCTCTGGCAAGTGTCAGGGTTTGTTCTGTTGGGCATACATAACACCGCCCAAGCTTTGGCCAGCTTCCCCAGCAAGACACAACAAACTGAAGAACAGACCATCACCTGGTTTTCCGTTCACCATGCTGGCCTGGGTTTGTGTGTGGCACATTGCAGCCCCGCAGCCGCTTCACACCAACACCAGCGGCCCTGTTTTTCCCTCCCACCCTGAGCCATGTCCCCACCACGGTGCAGGCACGCACGCATGCTGCCCGGCAGCGGGCTCTGCCGTCGCAGAGTTGGTCCGAGTGGGGACAGCTTCCTGATGGACACCTGCCCATGGGCTGAGAGCACGGGCAGTGCTGGGCACGTCACGATGCCCAAAGCCAGCCCAAGGGCAAAGCAGCCCAGCGGCTGCCTTGCGGCAGGGCTGGGCTGGCTGCAGGCTATCTGCGGGGGTCACTCTGGGGGACTCTTCACCGCCTGGTCCATGGCAGAAAGAAGCAGGGACGAGACAAGGGCCAGCAGCCACACTTGGCAAGAAATAGCCACCTAAAAGCTGCCTACCCACAGGGACGGTAAGGCAGCAAAGCCAATGAAGCAGCAGAAAGAGGGTCAAGGTGGGCACCAGATTTGAAGCCTCAGCCTAGCCACTTCAGGGTGGCCAAGTCCCGCCGCAGGAGCGGAGGCCCAGGAGCCTGCAGCAGCAGCAGAGGCGTCTCCTGAAAGGGAACAGCACACTCTAGGGTAGGCTCAGACTGAAGCAGATGCTGTGCGCAGCAAACCACAGGCTGGTGTGTTTGTCTGTCAGCCCAAACCGCTGCTGACAGCCCAGTTAGACATCACGCAGACCCCATGCAAAAAGGGGACAAGGAGCCCAGGGAATGGAGTGTAGCTCCGTCAAGGTCAAATCCTCGTGCTGCCTGGTGCGAAGGCAGGACAGAGACCCTCTCCAAGGCTGCCCGGGCCACTGGCTTTTACACCAGCTCACAAGGTCTCTCACAGCCCATCCTGCAGATGTGGTTTCATGTCTCACTCCTACTAATCAAACAGTAACATTGCCAGCAAGAAAGGAGCAGCACGGGCTGCTCTGCAGTAAGGGGCTGGGGACTTACCTAGGAAGCAAGTCCCCGCTTCCCATTGCAAAAGATGCATAAGGATGCAGTGCTGAAAAACAACGTCATTGGGGTTACCAGCTGACTCCGCACAATACCCAGAGCAGCCTCAGGGAGAGAGAGGGAAGCTGGGCTCAGGTCTGTATTAACTAAAGGTGAAGAGGAACTTGAATCTACATCTCCCACATCTGCGCTGTGACTCTTGGCTCCTATTACAATTTTTTTTTTTACCTAAAACTGGCCGGCCACTCTCAGACATTTCATTTCAGGGATGAATTGCTGCTGGTGAAGCCTGAACAGGGGCTGCATTGCCCATCTTTCTCTGCAGGGTGTGGGCAGCCCTGCCCTCGCTTCTGCCTTCGAGCAGCCCTCGGCTCAGTGTGTTGTGCTATATCACCGCTTTCTTCCGGCATGCAGCCGAGCCGGCAGCTGCTGCCCACACATCTCAGTAGCAGACAGGGAAAGTCAAGGCTGGCAGCGCCCGTACCAGTCAACTTGCCCTCCCTGCTGAAGCTGGTCCAAGGATGCCAGTGGTATGGGCATGCACAGCCAGGAAGCCCCAGGAGGGTTCAGGCTCATGCTGCTGGGGAGCTGCTCTGCCCCAGCCCTTTGGCATCTGTGGGGTCATTTCTGTTCTGTGTAATAAACAGGGAGCTGCTTGTCTCCAGCCTAACTCCTCATGCCATGCTTTCCGCAGACTGCTGCCCAAGGCAGTGACTACTTGAAGTTGCTTGTTATCTAATGGGAAGGCTGCGCAGTACACACACATATCGCAGTAAGCTCCGCTTAATTCCCCCTTAGTGGCTAGTGAGTTCATTAATCTTAATAAAGCTGCCTCCAAAGCCACGTATAGGCAATGCACAATGAACTTAAACACAGCGCTACAAATGCTTTCTGAAACAGCCTTTCTGCACTAAACACGCAACAGGCAACATGTTACCCAAGCCAACAGCCCTCCCAAGTCTCGCCAGACATTTTATTTACCTCCTAGCGATTCATTTCTCCCACCTCCATGACAGGATTAGTGCCACCTTCTCCCCACCGTATAGTGTCAACATACGCTTACCTGTCTCGGCTTAACTTGGGGGCTTCTGTCAGGAGCCTGCTTTGTAGCCAGATCAGATACTCAGGGAGAATGAACCAGAAGCCCTGGGACTCTTGGATCAAAGGCTCCGGGGGGCTACGACTGTACCGCACTGTGATTTTTGCTCTACCCATCATGGTACTTTCCCCTGCCTGACTAATGCTTCTGAACGCCAAGTAACAAGGAGCACTCCATCATGCCAAGCAGCCATAGTTACTTGGCAATAGATCTAAAAGGATAATTCTGTTGTCTGTCAAAGATGCTGGCAGATAGGAATGGAGCCAATCACCAAATCAGGAATAAACTTCGATAACATAATAACCAGCACACTAAACAGGAGGTTAGAGCAATATACACTTCCAGATGATGCGGAAGATTTGTTAAATGAACTTATCATGCCTTCCTGAGCATGTAGTGGCAATGTATTCAGTGAATAATCAAGCTTGGATCAGTTAAAGGACTGGGCTGAAAACACAGCAAGAGAACTTAGTAAAAACATTCATTATGGCAGAGTCCTCCTTCCAGCTAACGTGCATTACAATACAAATAGCCATGTACACACCTTTCACCCATGCCCCCTCCTAGCAAAAGAAAGGGGCATAAGAAAATCTCCAGGGCTCCCCATAGCTGCATGAGTAAAGTATAATGCACCTGAACAGCACACGTGTTGGACCACTAAGAAAGGATATGCCATGGGTAAAGGACAAAGAAACTCAGGGAACCCAAACATGGAGCACATGAAACTCTGGTGAGACACCCAGCATCGGTCCAGGGTGCACAGGAGGGGAAAGAGAGCAGTCGCTGGGGCCGGGAGCTGCCCTGGGACCAGCTGGCTCAGCCGGCACAGCCGTCTGCCACGCTGCTTTCTCCAAGCCTCCACCGAGTTCATTTGCAAGGGGTTTAGATTCTCCAGCTACAGTAATGCAGCTACTCAAAACATCCACCACCTGATGTATGCAGACTTTTTGCATGAGTCTAGGAGGATTAAAGCTAGCAGAGCTTGGGGGAGGGAGGGGAGCACCCACCGCAGTAGATAAGCACACATGTATGCCTGCATACTCTGTTTCCCACTCATTCCCTGCCTGTGATTTTATGGGCTGCTGGCACCTCCTCCACGCCAACCCTGGGCGTAGCCAAAAAAAGCCCCCGTGGCTGTGTTACGGTCAAACACAGCAAATCCCCCACATTGGGGTACATTTATGGATCGCAGAATTACAGCACTTCTGCTCGTGCAAAAGGCTTTGTTTCCTGCCAGCTGCAGATGACCACAGTACCTGAGGGAGAAAGAGCGCAACAGCTTTTTTTTGAGACATCAAATCGATAGCAACAGAAGAAATAGCTCCTCTGCAGCAGGGTGAATACTACGCTCTCGGATAGGATCGGCGCTGAGTCCCAAGTCCAGCAACTGGTAATGATGTGAAGACAAAGCTGTAGCCTGCAAATCCCTTAACCATTTCTAGGTTGCATCAAGGGATGCTTGTGCAGGTTGTGTCGGGTTTGCAGGAGCCTGCAGAAGGGTGGGGAAAACCCTCTGCACTTGTCAGAAAAGTCACGCTACAACAGCTTGCACTTTAGCAACAAGTGTGTTGCAACAAGTTGTTCGAGCTACCGAGCCCAATTTGAGTTATAACAGAGGGTGAGGAACATCTGCTCTGCGTGTATGGTGGGAAACAGAAAATAAATGAGGAGGTAAACACCATGCCTTACGAGGCAGGGGGAGGGAGACGCTGCAGAAGCGCATTGATCAAGCTGGGCTGTGAGAAATGCGAAGGAGGGCTAGACGTTCAGCATTAAAAATAAATCACACCAGGGCTCTGCAACACACTGCAGCCCTCAAAAAAACTGTTTTCTAGCCAGAATTTCTCACTATGGTTATTATTTCCCTTTGATTTAGGCAGCACTTTCACACTTCTCCTCTAAGACTTACCACGTTGTGCTGGGGACACACTTTTGGCACATGAGGGTGTGGGATGGGGAAGGGGCAGCATGCCCAGCCATGCAGGGCTGCTCTTCCCTTCACCCTGGTGCCTGGCAGTGACTCCAGGGCATCCAAAACACATCCTCTCCCTCCTTGGCGCTCACTAAGCATTCGCAACAGCCGCTCAGGCTCACTGGGTGACAGCCTGTCTATCATCTCTCTCTCCTACCAGAGCAGTGAGCTCACCAGCATAACAGAAATGCTTGCCTTGCTCTTAAATGGGATAGGGAAACTTCACTGCTTGGGGCTGCCACTATGATTTTTAGTGGTGCAATTTAAAAATTCCAAAACAAAGAGCAGAATGTGGAAGCGATGAATGAAAGCACCAAGCCAGGACACAGTCTATTATTTTGGGTAGATGATCAGTAGGTGCCTTTGACAGAGCATCCCATTGGGTCTGAGGGACTCTACCAGTACTACAAGTTGGCTGCATGTTGGCCAAGGATCTCCAGCTGAGAGGCTACGGCATCAGGCCTCGTCTCAGCGTGCGGGAAAGATGAGCACATATAGGTCTTTCCCCACTCAAGATGCAGTAGCATCAGCAGGGGAACAGGATGGGCAGCCAGGGCAATAACAGAGTACAGCAAGGTTGGTTCGTGAAAGCAAAGCCCAGATCCGAAAACACCTTGTCTGAGACCTGCCCTGCAGCATTTGGTGCTGAGCCAGATAGTAACACCTGCATTTAGGTGGCTCCGTTCACACTTGAGAGACCTAAAAAGGATTAGGTGTCAGGCAGGGGATGTCAGCAACACAGATGCTGAAATACGCTTGATGCTCTGGGCCTGAATAATGTTTGGTCCACCACCGAACAGAAGTGCTTTGGGAGTCTTTAGGTTTAGGCAGCAACAGAGGGAGATCTAAACACTTTATTTAAGCATCAAACATGCCAACCTTTCCAGAAAAGTCAGCTGGGCGTTTGCCTTTCCTCCCTCATGCCTGTGCATGACCAACCAGCCCAGTCCAAATAGACTCCATCAGGTGTCGCGGGGGCATTGCTCACTGACCTCGCACTCCTCCACCTTATTTCTCCTGCGGAGCCCAGCCCCGCAGCCGCTCGCCAGGAGGGCAGTCTCTCCAGCAAGCACTCCGACCTCCGTCCCAGGCAAGGCTGAAGAGAGCATTTGCCACCACTCCCCTGGGAGCGCGCAGGGACAAACTGTGCTCCGTGGCACGCAGCCATAGCTAACACGAGCAACATCACCCGAGGGCTGTACAACCAGCAGGTTTCTGAGCGCTCACCTGACAAGTGGCAGAGCCAAGCTCTCTGCTTTCCACCATATGGGGAGAGCCAAATCCACAGCACTCTGTCCCCTAAAGAAGTGCTCTACCAACAGAAGTGACGGGGCTAGCACGGATCAAAAGGGGACTATCCCCCCCTCCTGTCGAAACCATGACACTGTGCAGCAAAATTAATAAATAACACCAGCAGGCTTCTGCCTGGCAGAAACATATTGAAAGCAGAGATCGGGACTTGCAAACACATCCGGGGGGTGGCAGGGGGGAAGCATTGCCTTCTGTTTCCTGGACAGCTTCTGCATTTTGCATTGAACCAATCTGTAGATAAAATGCAGAACCAGCCTCAGGAGCAGAGACCAGACCCCCAAGAAAATTCCCGCAGCCACCACGAAAGCCCTCGCAGGCAGCCCTTGCTGCTGCCACCCCTCTCGAGGACACTATGCCCCTGGCCCCGTGCCTGACAAACACTCACACAGATAAAAAATACAACGGCCAGAGACTTTGGGCACCAGCAAAGCAGAAGCTGCAAAAGTCAAAATTTTTACGCTGTAATTAAAGTTGGAGTGTTTTAATTTTTTTGTCTTTCACCTCTCCCAGGCACATGGGAAGTCCACAGCAGAGATGGGGAGGGAACCACCTCTCCAGGAGGCCCCTTTGGCACTATCAGACCCTTGCCTTGACTACGAGGCAGCCTGTCATCCCATATGTAAAATGGGAAATTATGGCAAGATTAACAGAAACCCAAATCAAAAGACTTAAGACTTTGCTTTTGAACAAACCTGACATAAGGCAAGAAAGCTTAACCGGGTCCTACAAGAGCACTAATTATCAAATGGAAAATTAACAGGTAATTCATCTCTAATGTGAGCTAATCATTTCTAGGGGAGGAATTAATTAAATGAGGGAATTGAATCACCAAGAATTTGCGGAGTGACCAGTTCTGATGGGATTCAGTTAATGAGTGATCTGATAATCATGTCAGCTTCATTTTCTTCTCCTCTGGACAGGAGAGACAGCGAGCAGGAGGTTAGCGCAGTGCCTCCCACTCTCAGGCTGCAGCCTGAAATGACTGCACCTTACTCAGCCTCAGCCTTTTTTCTTGACAAAATTTGAGCAAATGAAAAGCAAAAGCTACAAGTAGACTACTGGCAAAACGCAGTTGTTTGTTAAAAAAAAAAAAAAAAATTAAAAATTAGTAGGTGAGAGAGAAGGAAGTTTTCTTTACATGAAGAGCTCACAGGGTCATGACACACCCTCCTGCCTGAGCTTAGTGCCCAACAAGCGACAGAGGCACCTGGAGTCAAAGTCCGATGCCAGTGCTCTCCAGCAAAGAGGCAGGAAAAAGGTGAGCATCCCTCCCTCAAACACGTGCAAGGCACTTGGAACAAGAAAAAACTCATTTTGCTTGGGATTTCAGTTATGTCCGAGCTTTTAGTCCTGAGCAATGGATGGGAGGTTGAGAATCTACCACAGCCGTTAATAAAACCCAATTTGCACGGTGCCACCAATGCGCTCCGGGCTGGGTGTGGGCAAGCAACCTCTTTTCTGCCTAATTAGCCAGAGCGGTGTTTATGTCAGCTTCACACTTTTGCAAGAGCTCCATGCCAGCTTCAGGAAGAGAAATTATATCCATCCTTGTAGAAACGCAGAGCCGCATGGGCAGACGCCACCTGATCTCTCATAAAGCCTGCCAGCACAAAAATAACTTCTCAGAAACACTTGAACATGCCTGAACAAGCAGAGTGAGCCAATATTGGATCAGCACATTGCATCACAGGGCTGCAGCATTTGTGATCCAGCCTTCAAAGACCTAAATTTGGATTTGCTGCATCTTCAAACCAATGCCCAAGCTCACCTACTTTCAGTTCTGCCATCTCCTTACAGCATTATGTGCCAAATCCTCTAATTACCCTCCTGGATGGAAAAATACAAGCATTTACACTTAAGATCAGTGACTAATTTGTGGCACCTATAATGGGCGAGGCTCTGCAAGTGAAAGAATATGGTCAGATCCAGGTGGAACTGAGGGGGAAGGTTAAATTACCTAATTTATGCACAGTCTGTGTTTTTTCCACATGTGAAGAGGCAAATCAAAAGCTTATGTGTCTCTCAAGAAATTAAATTCACTGTTGCTGATTTGTAAAATGATTCTCCAACTGTTAGGATTTTCCCAGATACGGCATGTACTTGTTCTGGTAACATAACCTGCTCTAAGACATTTTGCAGTTTATGCCTGAATGACAACAATAATTTAAAAAAGCCAAACGTGAAAGCTGTCAGTGTCTGTTAGTGAGTTCACATTACAGAACAAAATAGTCTCTCCTGGAACATGCTGGGTCTTATGCAGATTCAACTTTTTCTGGGTGACGCAAATGCTGTAAAAACAACTCTGAGTCATAGAATAAAATCATGTAATTCCCGGAAGCCAAATAAGGACAGAACTCAGCCCACGCAGCTCTGACTTCCCACTTTCTTGGTAGTAACATTTTGTTTATTTTCCCTTCTAAACAACACCATTTTCCTTGCTCTCACTTGCGTTTCCCACCACCCAAGCCCACAGTTGGTGTAAATACCAGCATTGTAAAAAACAAAGTCCTGTCCCAGCTTCTGCGAGGTCTAGCATAAAGCCTGTTATGTGCTCTCTGGGACCAGCTTTGCTAATTGGTATGAAGTCTTTATGAGGAACCTGGAAGGCATTCTCCCAGGCTGTCTGTAGTTTTGATATATTTCTCACCAAGAGTTCATTTAGAGCCCATTAGAGCCAGGCTTAGATATTTTATGAATGTAATAGAGCAGCACGCCAAGAGCACTTAATGCCTTAAGTCTTTAGAATGCTTTTTAATTTCATAAGGCAACTAAATTGTTTCACTGCCAGATTTCCCATGCACCAAATTGGGCAAAGCCTTGTGCAAACTGTCTTGCAGCATGTAAATAAAGCCTTCAGACTTGATCTGTGGGTGGTGTAAATCATCATCACTCTACTGCTGTCATTTTGCATTAGCATCTGCTGAGCTTTCCATTTTGAAGCCTTAGGGACATTTTATTAATAGGGTGGGAGGAGTTGTAGAAGAAGAGTTGTATGTAATAAACAAGATGCAATGTATTTGCAGTGCATATAAGTCTATTGTTTTGTTTATTTTTGTCATAGCTGATTTTCCTTCTCCCTGGCATGACAGCATCTGTGCACAAGAACTGAGCGACTATGCTGGAAATACAGGTTGTAATGTTCACATGGTAATGCACCATAAGCTTGATCTAACTAAAGCAATTAAGAGGTATTTCTGCCCTCACTAGTTACTAACAACTGCATTTCTTTAGGGTCCAGTTTGGAAGACCAGTGGCAAACCCCTGGCTTTACATTTTGCAAAGCAAAGCTTCATTAAGTGGGTGAAAATGTAGCAGTTTGTTTGCATATTGTTGCTGCCCAGTGATTGACATATGCAATATACTGGTGCCCAATTAAGATACGCACAGGCTCCTGGGTACCACAGCCATTAACATAGCGAAGCAAAGACATACTTGAAGTGTGAGATTCATAAATCAGAAAGAAGAAACTGTGCTGTGACCTACCAGAGCTTTAACTCATCCCTCGGCTGCTGTGCCACAGCTTCAGCCAGCCAACGCAGGCTTGCACAGCTGTACCCCCTTGCCAGCCTTCTGTTTAGCTACCCCTCCTTCTCTTCCCCCACTTCAGTGTCTTCCAAGGTACCACTAGTAACTGAATATATTTACCGAACATAACCAAAGTCTCCAAAGAATAGAAGAGACCTCATGCACATTTGACATTTTTGTGTTTAACGGTAACATTTATGTACTTGAGGCATGTTTTTCCACTGCTGTTTTTTAAACACGGTGAATTCAGCCTGGTTTTAATGCTGGGTTTTCCTGAAAGGTCTACCAGATCTCTAACGTAGGCTATATGTCACCAGTGTGTCCCTTAATGAACAGCAAAAGAAGCGATTTATTCAGCCCCTTTAAAACTGTATCATTAAATCCAATGTAGCACAAATGTTTGAGAACTGTTGAGAAGAAAATAAGTCTCTGTTGAAGCTCCAAGACTCAAGTCTCTTTGATTACGGAAAAGCAGTTTCATACTTCTGAGACCTCCCACGCCATATTCTTAAGAGAGGAAAGGCAGGAAATAGTCTATCTGACATTCCTCTTTTGGGGAGAAAAAGAAACACTTCAGAGTTCCTTTATATCATAAGAATCATAGAATTTTGGGGTTGGAAGGGACCTTTTAAGGTCACCTAATCCAACTCCCCCACAATGAGCAGGGACATCTTCAACCAGATCAGGTTGCTCAGAGCCCCGTCCAACCTGACCTGGAATGTTGCCAGGGATGGGGCATCTGTGCCAGGGTTTCACTACCCTCATGGTGAAAAATTTCTTCCTTAGATCTAGTCTGAATCTCCCCTCTTTTAGTTTAAAACCATTACCCCTTGTCCTATCACTACAGGGCCTGCTAAAAAGTCTGTCCCCATCTTTCTTATAAGCCCCCTTTAAGTACTGGAAGGCTGCAAGAAGGTGTCCCCAGAACCTTCTCTTCTCCAAGCAGAACAACCCCAGCTCTCTCAGCCTGTCCTCATTAGAGAGGTGTTCCATCCCTGATCATTTTTGTGGCCCTACTCTGGATCCGCTCCAGCAGGTCCACGTCTTTCCTGTGCTGAGGGCTCCAGAACTGGAAGAAGGACTCCAGGTGGGGTCTCACCAGAGCGGAGCAGAGGGGCAGAATCACCTCCCTTGACCTGCTGGCCACGCTGCTTTGGATGCAGCACAGGATATGGTTGGCCTTCTGGGCTACGAGGGCACATTGCTGGGTCATGTCCAGCTTTTCGTCCACCAGTATCCCCAAATACTTCTCGGCAGGACTGCTCTCCATCCCTTCATCACCCAGCCCATAGTGATACCGGGGGTTGCCCTGACCTAGGACCTGCATTTGGCCTTGTTGAACCTCATGAGGTTCACACAGGCCCATTCCTCAAGCTTGTCCAGGTCCCTCTGGATGGTATCCCATCCCTCAGGTGTGTCAACCGCACCACTCAGCTTGGTGTCATCTGCAAACTTGCTGAGGGTGCACTCGATCCCACTGTCCATGTCACTGATGAAGATATTAAAGAGTACTGGTCCCAGTATGGACCCCTGAGGGACACCGTTAGTCACCGATCTCCATCTGGACATTGACCCACTGACCACTACCCTCTGGATGTGACCATCCAATCAATTCCTCATCCACCCAACAGACCACCCATCAAATCCATCTCTCTCCGAATTAGAGAGAAGGATGTTGTTTGGCACTGCATCAAAAGCCTTACAGAAGTCCAGATAGATGACATCTGTAGCTCTTCCCTTGTCCACTGATGGGATCACTCCATCACAGAAGGCCACAAGGTTGGTCAGGCAGGACTTGCCCCTGGTAAAGCCATGCTGGCTGTCTCCAATCACCTCCCTGTCCTCCATATGCCTTGGCATAACTTCTAGGAGGATCTGTTCCATGATCTTCCCAGGCACAGAGGTGAGGCTGACAGGTCAGTGGTTCCCAGGGTCCACATTGCTACCCTTTTTAAAGGGTGCAATGTTTCTCTTTTTCCAGTCTCCAGGGACTTCACCTGACTGCCAGGACTTCTCAAATATCATGGAGAGCGGCTTGGCAACTACATCAGTCAATGCTCTCAGGACTCTGGAATGCATCTCATCAGGTCCCATACACTTATATATATTCAGGTTCCTCACATGGAACCTGATCTTCTCTTACAGTGGGAGGGACTTTGCTCCTCCAGCCCTCGTGTTGCGGTCCATTCACTCGAGAGGTGTGGGAAGAGAAATTGCCAGTGAAGACTGAGGCAAAAAAGTTGTTGAGTACCTCAGCCTTCTCCTCATCTGTTGTTACCAGTCTGCCAGTCTTGCTCATTGGGGCAGGCTATGCTTTCTTTTACCTTCCTTTTCTGGCTGACATACCTCTAGAAGCCCTTCTTACTATTCTTTGCATCCCTTGCCAAGTTCAGCTCCATCCACACCTTGGCCTTCCTGACCCCATCCCTACACAACCAGGCAGCGTCCCTGTACAGGGTTTTTTACTTTCTTGCCAACTTTAATCCACTGATAAGCCTGGAAAACGCAATGCTTTCACTGGGACTTACATGTCCACATGAAAGGATAAGTGAAAGATACAGGTAAGCATCTCTAAAGAAGATAAGTGGCATCGTTCGTACCCAGCCATCCTAGCACAGTATCTGTAGTGCTGTATATGAGCTTAAACTGGGGGGACAGCAGTGACTTCCACTTGGACAAATTTTGGGTTGGAAGGGACCTTTTAAGGTCTAATTCTACAGTGCAGCATCGTCTACAGTAACCACCAAGATGCTTACAGAAATTTCCTCCAAATACTGTTATTCATCTGTCTAACTTGTACTACCATAAATGCACTATCGTGGGGTTTGTTGTAAGTGCTGGCCTTTCTTTTCCATCAAAAGGAATGTCTTATATTGAGATTTATACAAATAGGCTGCACAGCAAATTGGCAACAAGCCTTTTTTGTTCTTTACCCGTAAATAGACACCATGATCAAATCTGAAGTTTACAGCCTAGGAAGGTCACTGGAGCACTCTGCCCCTATAAAGCTACACATAGACGTGTCCTATTTTAGTCTTGCACATAGAAGACTGCAGTGCAAACACTAATGCATTCCCAGGCTGCCAATGGATTTTATGACCTTTGCTTTTTGTCTTGCATCTCCCACTTCTCTAACTCATGGCAAAAGCTGCACCTCCATTCCTGAGCTACGAAGACAAGGGGTGATATGTTCACAAACCAGTGAGGCTGGACCTGTCAGAACTGATGCCAGGGTTGACTGTGTCATTCTGCAGAGGGCACTTGTTACTCCTCCGGTCAGTCACCAGACCATGGTCTGCACAGTTTCACAGCTGTCATGCTGAATATTTTAAATGACTGTTTTTTTGCCAAGTCAGAACAAGTTCACAAACTGCAAGATCATCTCAGGACAAAGCCTGTCCAGGAAAAAGCCTGTTTCTATTTTGGCACTGCAGCTTGGAGCAAGATGGTACAGATCCCAGGACTGTCACAGCTGGAGTATGTTTATGGAGAAGGTTTAAAACAGAGGACTTAGCTAACCTCTGAACTTCCTAAAGCAAAGCATACAACACTGCTTGTTTATTCCTCCCGGACAGGAATTTCATCAGCTGAGGTCTGTAACATCTGACTAGTTTGCCAACCACGCTCTCAAAGGCCACAGGTGATACTTTGGGGAGACAGAAGAAAAGCAGATCTAAGAGACCATGATGAAGCATCTTCCCTAAGAAGCTCTCATTAACACCAATCTGTATGAAACCCTCCCTTGGGACGGATGATCCCATTTGTGTAAAGAAAATAAATAACAGAAAGGAGACTTATCCCAGAACCGACAAGGTGGGCCAAGGTATAAAAAAATGGTCTAGAAAGAATTTAGGCAGGAGTCCTGTGGTGTTAAAATCAAAGTACCTGGGAACAAAGTAAGTGAGAGACAACAAAACAGATGGAAGAAGTCTGGAGCCCAGGACCTATGCAGTCCTCTCCCTTACATTTCTGTTCACTCACAGGGACCTCAGATTTCCTCTGAACTTGCTTCAGCCCATCAAAATACACAGGAACACATGAGCAGCCGTTATACAGTGACACACGACTATACACCGAAACATGAAAGCTGGAACAGAGGAGTGAAAGGTTATATCTGAACGTGCAAAATACTTGTCCCAGGCAAACTGAATTATCACCAGTTAAAAAGAAGAGACTCTTGCACTGTTTAAGTGCCTAGTTCCAAAACCAATAGCATATGCACCCTCTCATCTGCAAGTCATCACGATCAAACAGGCCCAGCCCTCCGAGCAGTGGGCTGAACAGAAATACCCGAGGGCTGTCTGCAGCCCCGGTTGCGGCAGGAAGCTCTGCAGAGGGGCTTTCATGTGACCAGCAGCAGGGACGGACTGCACGTGGGAGCCCAGTGCCTAAAAGGGAGGGTAGGTAAATGCTTCCCAACCCTCCCATACACATGCCCTGCCTTTAAAAGGAGGAAGGGCTACTCACAGCAAATATCTTTACTAGCAAGCCTGTTCATGCAGATAAGTACAGGTCTGTACCTAGGGACAGCTAGGTTGGATTGCAAGGCGGGGGGGGTTACAGTTCTTGAAGAACAGCATCTTTGATCAAAACAGCACAGTCAGGAGACACTATGCTCTCTGAGCTAGATGAAGAGGCATTGAGCTAAATTAAAAATTCATGTTAGAACCTGAAGCATAAATTAATCTCACTATTGGGTGTACGGGGTTAGAAATTGAATTAATTTCTCATCACATGAAAAGGGCTTGAGCACTATCTCTGGGATTTTTAGTGTTTCCCCCTAAAGGACAGTGGTTTTACATTATGTAAGTCAGATAGGATAAGCCTGACTCCTCTCTAGTCTGGTTTACTGGCACTTCACAATGCAAATGTGCATCCTGTACCAGTTGGGCTACAGAGACTTGAAGCAACATGGAATTGGAAATCTGACGCCAACATACTCCGTTCTTGATGGCTCTTGCCAAGCAGCAGTCACCTCGCTAAGCCTGACAGCCTTCTCTTACTGCACTGAAATCACTACTTCCTTACTCCCTATTTGCTGCTTTTCCAGTTTGATCTGGAAAAACCTGGACATTTTTCTTTCCTGCCTGCTCCTTTATTAATACCGTAATACTGTCCTACAGGCAAGCTGCCCAACATACTTGAAAATATGCTCTGAAAGTCACTGGTGACACAATGTACAAGAAAACAGAAATCAAACCCATCAACACTTTCATTTTAGCTGCTGCTTTGCTTGCCCTCCTGTGCCCAGCACTATTCCAGGCCAGCACTCCAAGGACCTCTCAGTGATCCCAGGAGAACAGTGACACGGTGGGAACTTTCCGCTGGGAGAAAGGGAAAAGCACAACCTGCCCCAGACCTATTTCTGAGGGCAGCACCAAAGGTTAAATCAAGCTGGGTGGGAGGTGTCACCCCATAGCCACAAGCCTTCCCTTGCCTCCCAAGATGAGGGAACACAAATCTGACATTCAGGAGGGACATCAGGAATGAAGGGTAACACCAGCCACCCACAAGTTTAAACGGCTAAATAACACCTGTATTGGGAAGGAAACAGGGATATTTCTGTAGCAAGAGAGGATCAATTCAGTGACATATAAAGATGTTCAAAGGAAAAATGTGGTATGTAACTTGTGAGTAGGGGAGACTCTGGGAAGCTCTGCGTGGAAAACCCAGGAAAAATTCACATCCATCTCTTCAGTCTCACTATATTTTTCTCACTCTGGCTCTTGCCAGCGCTAACTAACCCAGGACATCATCTCTACCCGCAAAGCTGATCAAGCACATCCTCCTGCCAGCCCACGAGTGTCAGCAGCCAGCTTGCACCAGTGCCAACGCACACAGCTGCCATCTCTCCTACCTCCCCCACAAGCCAGTGTCTCCACCGTTCCCAGCCTAGCCCCCCACAGAGTCACGGATCAGGAGGTAGACTCTGATTTGTCATGCTCTTCCCTCGTCTTTAAAGCAGGAATATCCAAAGCTTTGATCCCATTCCCACTTTGCTATTGACATCGGAGGGCAAAGCCTACACCACAGTTTACTGCAGCAAGGCTGAGTTGCCCTGTTTTTCAGGCAGTAAAACATAGTTCCCCCCACCAGTGGTAGACCCACTAAAAGCCTCATGTAGAGTAGCAAATAACCATACTACTACTACTAACCACCCGCTGCCTTCAAGGCTTAAATAAAACCTGTCCTACAATTAAGCCCCATGAAGCAGCGAGGAAGGACTGTCCTCAACTGCCCAACGGGAACACCAAAGCAGAAGAGGTGAGAGCTGCTGAACTAGCTTTCTTCCCACTTAGGATCAGCAGGA
>NW_010516848.1:34037-40551 GCF_000687285.1 Phaethon lepturus
TTCAAGAAAACAGCAGGGAAGGTATACCAAGAGCCAGGATGCTTTGGAAATACTGCCTCGACTGTGTCCTCCGAGCTTGGAAAAGTGCTTTGCAAGAGCGTTAATCAAGGTGATGTAACTCCAGTATAGGCCTCAGCAGAATCAGCCCTCTATAGTACACAAAAGGAGACAAATGAACCTGGACTTTAAAGATCCACTTTTGTTCTCAAAAATCCAATAGCCATTTTCTCTACAACATTTCTGAGAGCAGGATGGGGCTATAAATCAGATATACTCTACAATCCATGTACTGAACATGTAGGCTGCCAAGGCTGTACTTTCATAAATTGGTGCCAACTTTGTAAAACAAACATACGAAATAATAGCGTGAATAACAAGGCAAAACCACTGGCAGCCCGGGTGCCCCTGCTGCTCACTGGAGTGAAGCAGCTCACCCCCATGTTTTTATTGTCAGATGGCACCCACGCACGAGCCCCAAGCCTAGAGCACCGAAGACTGAAGCAGTCACACACACTGAAATTTTGAGTCATGCTGCGACAAAGAAAATGGTGTCGCACACTGATATGAAATGACGATAGAGCTGGTCAGAAACTCTTCAACAAAACTGTTTTATGGCTGTTAGAAAATTCTGATTGTTCAAAAAACCTTTGTAAGGTGGGGCCATTGTGAAAAGTGGTTCAGAACTGTCATAATGTCAATCTTGGGCAATTCTTTAAAAGAACTATATTTTGAGAATTGAATTTAGAAACTAAAGCCATTTTAATGCAATTTTTAACAAACGGAGCAGTACAACAAATAGCCTGAAGTTATCAAACAACGCAGAGTTAATGTTACATCAAAGATACTGCTATTTTGAGCCTATGCTCTGTATTAGTAGAGAAGAACAGAATTTAATTTTGAAGTTCAAAGACCCCATGAAAAAGGAAAAGTCATTTCATCTGGGTCTAATTTTAATAATATAGCATGCTCTAGTAAACAAAATTAAACATAGCATGCAAATATAAACTAGCTTCTTCCTGATTTTGGTAGTTATTCAGTCACTGCATTCTGGTATTTTTGTACTAATTAAAAAATAAGTCTAAAAAAAAAACCCTTCTCAACATACAGCTGTATCTTCTGAACTAGAATTCAAATATCGAGTAGTTCATAAAGCAATTTTTGAGGACTGCATGCAAATTTGCCAGCCATATCCATTTACAGTTCTGCCAGCTAACACTCTGGGTTAAAAGAATTCAGTGACCTGGAGGAGCTACAGTAATCATTCTGCTGAGAAAACCCTTGAAGAGCCATCTTCCTCGCAGGTCAGACTGGACCTATTGCTTATGGGGTCCTGTCTGAGCAGCCTGCAAACTCTTCCTCTGGAGGCATGGATTGGCCACCCTGAATGGCACTGCAGGTGTAGTCACACCTGCCCCTCAAAGGAGACCTTCACGGTATGAAGCCTACTGGAGGCAAAATGCTGTACAGTAGAAATAGGCCTCTGGGAGCAGGAACATCAAGGAAATCAAAAGTAGGAAGTTTCTGAGTTTTCAGAAAGCAGGTGGATCTCTGAAAGTACCCAAACCAAGTAAAGGTTACAGTTGGTGGCTGAAGAGCTTGGGAAAAAAGGGTTACCTGGTTCAGAAAGATGAGGGCAGATCTTTGGGACTCACAGGAAGGTATAAGTTTCTGGGCTTAGTAGTCGGGGAAGACAGAAGGGAAATAAAATGCTTTTAAGCCAGTGGGATAAATGGCAGAAACACGTGGCAACAAATGGCTGCTGGTCCCTGACTTCATGGCTGGCAATTTAACACCCCACCTAAACACTGATGGAGGCAAAACCTAGCACATACGTAATCCCTCATGACAAAGCATCTGCTGATTGCAGAAGAAAAACCAACCAACAGCCAGGGTAACTAGGAAACTATGCACCACAAAAAAATTTGGATTTCCAATTGAAGCATCCATGTGGAAATTCATTCTTTGTCCCTTAGCATGATCTATGCCATTCACGTAATTCTTGACAAGTCTTCATCTAACCTGTTCTTAAAGGTTTCCATTGCTGCAAGTTCCACCCCTGATCCAATGCCTTCAAGCTGAGGAACTGAACCTGAGGTAGGGGTCAACCTGTATGTAGTGTCTACAGCCTGTCCATGTGTGTTTGAATTGAGAAAGATGATCAGATTTCTGAACCAAAGTTATAGCCTTAATATTACAAGAATCGGTCAAAGCAGTATGATCCTTTCCTTATATGGGAGTGAGATTCTGGTATCAGTACTAAAAAGCATGAGGTAATTTGACCTCTTAATGCACCCTAGGGAGAGTCTCCATTGAGTTAGCAAAAGCCCCAGAAAAGTGACTGGTGGTGTGGTTATGGGGTAGACATTCTTTGAGCACACTTGCTCAAGCAGACATCAACAAGCACGCAGAGGTGTCCTGATGCTTCCATCTTGTTAAGACATTCATAATCCTATGGCATAGCCCATGCCAGAACATTCAGCACTGCACTGCAGGGTTCAACTCTTCGTTTGCTACTAGTTACGGGAATGCTGTCTTGTACTGCTCTATACACTGAAACCTGCCTCCATTTCATGAGTGGCTCCTGTCAAATGTGTTTCAAAGTCATGATTAACTCCTTTAAGAATACCTCAGAGTTTTACAGCAAGGGAAGCACGGGTGCACCACCTCTGGTGCTAAAATAAAGACCAGACCAGAAGTAGCAGAAAACACCTCCTAAAACCCTGATGACCACCGGAAGACTTATTGTGCATGGGGAACTGTGATACTCAGGGAGTTACTACTAAGAGAGTAACGACTTCCAAGACAAGTACAATGGCTGCAAGTCTGAGTGTTAGCTCCCATGCTAAGGCAGTGACTCACACTGCTCTCAGCTCCCCAGCTTATCATGAAAGGAAGTTGATGTTTGCACAAGAGCAACATGGGGTCACTCTCTTAAAAGAGAGCACTTGGGCCTCTGGACTCTAAGTCAGCCACTGGCCTCTTGCTTGACTGCTTTGTGTCTCAGTTTCCTGGCAAGGCTGACCTCCTTCTTAAAGCGTGCTGAGACTTACTCCTGAGAAGTACAGCAAAAGCACTAGGGGTTGCAGTGGGCCTATCATTTTAATTTATCCACATAAAATAGGCAAGTACTTGAGTCCCTGTGGGAATTAATCCATTTTATCCATAAAGTAAATTTGACAGCGTTCTAATTATCAGATTCCTCATCTGTTTTAGGAGTGAGAAGAGGATGTATCCTTCTTTAGACCAGCTGATACAGTTAGAAAACTCAGGCAAGCTTTCAAATACATGATCCCATTACATTCTTAGACCCACACAACTAAAATAATTAAGTACATATAGAGTCTTTTCACCCAGACATATAGAGTCTTTTCACCAGAGTCACCTTTCACCCAGCACATCTCCTCCACACACACAGATGAAGAGGAGAGAGCTGGAAAAGACCAATAATGAGGTACTATGTTTCCATAAGGCAGTCCTCAGCTTTCAAGTGTTTTTATATTTCTTCAGAGAACACTTCCCATAACCTGAATCTAATCTCTGAGTAAGCTCAGCACACAAGTGGTGTTTAACAGCTTCAGTTATGACTCCTGGTCCATGTAATTTCTGGCCATTCCTTCTTTGTAAATAGCCCCAAGCATCTGTTTCCCACCCATGCTTCACAAGAAATGCCTTCAATCACATGAACCTCTGAGATCCCAAGCACCAGGAGAAGCAATGTTTGTTTCAACTGCAAGAAGAAACAAGAGTTTACCAAAAAAAAAAAAGAAAACAAAGTAAACAATGGAAGTTGGATTAGAAAGAGCAAAATTATTTGAGAAATTCTATCAAGAAATCTCATCTATCTGTCTTGTTACAGTAGAATAATCAAGGAATATGTTAAGTCATCCCATGCTATTATTAGGCAGTGATTTTTTTAAGCTGAATTTACCTACAAAGTATTGTTTTTAAGTAGAAAGTAGAAGTCCCGGGTGAGATAGGATAGGGCACTGCAGTCCTTGCTTGAAGAAGTTCACATCTTACAGTGACAGGATGAACAAGAGACAAGGAGGACAGTTGCAGCATGATGACGTGACTGGCCTGAGGTAACCCAGATCAGCAGCACAGCTGGGAACAGATGCCTTGTCTTTTTGCCTAACCCTTTATTCTGTTTCCTCTTCAAATTTATCACTACTGCTTCTTTCCCACTGAGTCATCAACTGAAGGATATTAGATAAACTCCTTCACCACTGAAAAAACTCTGGTACTCAAGTCCCTCCTTGAAGCAACACTGTTGCATTTTCTGCACTGCAGAATATCCAAGTATGTAATACCAACAGTTTTCTATCAATTTACTACAGATTGTACTTCAGCCTTGCCTGCAAAGCCTGTAGTCCTAACCTGTCAGAGTATGCCCCTTGATGATAAACACTTTTCCTGAGAAATCTAGTTTGTATAAAACATCAGTGGGAACAAAGTTTTCATCACACCAAATATGTGATTTGACACTGTCTGAAACTGAAACCTGTGCAGATCATTAATCAGACTCAGCACCATGTAATCGGTGCTCCTGAACATACTGAATATCTGTTAGAGCAATGTCATTCCTTTAGCAGCAGTATTTTTTGCTAACAAATCAGCTAATATGCATGGTAAATTTCCCCTAAAGTGGCAGGACTAAGAGTGAACCTATTCTTGATAAAATGAAGTTCAGAGCAAGATTTCAATTGCTTACAGAAACTCTCTGCTCAGATGCAGTGCCCCAATGCCTAAAGGACACAACAGAATTTCCTTCTACCCTTGTCCTAAACGGACAGCCAGGACTTACCAGATTTATAGCACTGACAGCCTTTCCGGACCTTCTCTAAATAACACCAAGAACTAAGAGTAGCAGCAGAGGACATTATGGTACATCAATGAGTGGACACAGGCCCTACCACCACATACACTTGTCTCAAGTCCTGGCTCTGGCCCAGGCCTGCTTTGTTAACCGTCAGCAAGTTACTTCAGCTTGGTAAGCGATACTTCTGGGAACAGGGGAGAATTACGCAGATCACTTTCTGGGGACCACTTACATGAGTGCTACATTTAAGCAATGCTCTGTACAAGGCAAATGATTCAATGAAGTAACCAACCAACTAGGAGGCTGGCAGAACCAGACAGAATCTGTACGGGTATGTTTTCTTTACACAAAGCAGTAACCAAAATCATTTCATGCAGTATTTTGTCATCTCTATAGCCTTGGCAATCTTGTGAGCTTGGAAGACCTCACAAGTAGGAGTGAAACTACAGATTTCTCCTTTGCTCCCCTCCTCCAAAGAATGAGAAATAACACTTGAGATTTGTAATTCAATGTAGACTATAGTAACTAACTGCAGGTTATTTTCATGAGCACATTGATCAATATGAGCAACAGCAAACACTGCACTTTGATGAAGATCCACAAACTCAGGCAGCTACAGACACACAGTTTTAACGAGGGATACAGTGCAACTTTTGTTTGCCACGGTGAAAGCCTCAGAAATATCCTGCTTGCGCAAGTCACCTTTCCTGCGCTTGGGTCATTGCCTAGATTTCATGTTTGCGCTCAACAAAACAGTAGCCAAATCCCTCTAGTAACTCCGCTGCGCTCTCAACCTTTATGAAAATCCAACATTAATCTAAACCCCTCGCACCCCTTGTCACCATAGTCAAATGGATGTTGTTTCAAGACCACTACTTATCAGTACGGGTCACGGTAATCTCACTGGCAGAAACAAGACTATGTTTTACTACAACCCATTTACTATAACCTCTGCCACTATTGGCATATGCAGCCATTTATTGCAGAAGGACTAACTTTACTGCACCTTTTGAAGGCCTAATACAATGCAGCTTCACAGGCAAAGACAATTCCGTTACTATTTTTACCATTTAACTTCACAGCCCTTTACCTAAAAATTTAGGTTCTCTCCACCCACTCCCAAGTCTTTTCCAGTTTATCATGGAAAAAAATTACGCTGCTCAGTATGCCAAGAACTACTTAAGTACAAAATCCCACCTCTGTGGGAATATGCTCTGAGCTTCTCTTACCACAGTACCTAACACTCCTCATGCCTACAATTTCTCCAGTAACCCAGTTTCAACCTCATACCACCAGTGGCAAATCACTTCCTCCAGCCTCAATAAAAGCAGCTCTTCTTAAGCACTTCTGCCACACATTAGTACCAGACTTCCTCCTTCAGTCTCCCCTTGCTTTATGCCAAGCCATTCCACTACCTTTATGACCCCTGGGTCCAGAGGTCTGGCTTAAAGCTGCTTCATTGTGCTCCTGTGGTTTCAGCTGCCTAACAACTTGCGCTGCCAGGCCTGCGCTTTCTGCAAACAGCCTTCACCAGGAACAACCCTCATCCTCAAGCATGGAGTGCAAACCTTTACACTGAAGGCACAACTTCCAGATCCACAGGCCATCACCTCCGCAGTGTGCAACACTTCTCCCTCTCCTAACTGTGGTTCTGTATTTCTATGGCTTTAATTACATGATATACGGGGGGGGGGG
>NW_010516848.1:40582-58992 GCF_000687285.1 Phaethon lepturus
GGGGGGGGGGAAAGATGCCAGGTTAGAGGTTTTGGAAGATGCTTAAGTGCATGTTGTACATCCAGGGACATAGCATGACAACACAAAACCCTGTATGATGAGGTTGATAATTAGCACAAGTCTAAAGCAGGTAAATTTAGTGTGGTCCACAGTCAATGTGCTCAAAGCAGACCTTCCAGCAAGCTACCCTGGTCAGCATGCCAGTTTCCCCCTTGCCATGGTTCTTCACAGCCCATATGCATTACCAAGTAGGTTTAGGGATGTGCACTATATGGATCCAAGATTGCAAACCCCCATCACACCTGTACCAGTTCTCAAGCATCTGCACTACACTGCTGTGGATCAGAGTCCCCAAGCATTACTTTCTCCCCTCTCCCTTAATTCATCAGTTTCTGCAGTCATTTCAGCACAGAACTTCAAACCTAGAAGAATGTGATTTAGAAAGAAGCTAAGTAAAGAAAGACTTTTATCTTCAAATATAGACTGGAAACATCTATTCATCTACTGGAACCTATTCTTTCCACTGTATCCCCTTGGATGTTCCAGTACTTAACCTCATTACAGCCTAATTACCACTCAGTCTCATATCTTAGTTTTAGAAAACTAATTAAAAACTGGAGTGTGGGTATACATGTGCTGGGGAGGGGGGGGGGGGGAAAGGGCAGACACTTTTTTTGGAGAGGGAAGAGGGTATATACTGCACTTTTCCCACAGAATTGCACATGCTTGTTTTCAATGAGGCTGCCTAGCAACAATCAACAGGCAACATGTCAAAGTTCAAGCTGCTACTACAAGGCACCTTTACCATGTTCAGAGGCACACCTGCGAGATGAGGTCCTTAACATTAAGTGGCTGAGGAATCAAGTCTGAGTTCAGTAAATTTCAATTATGTTGTTACAGCCAAACTTGGTATCCACTAAAAAAAAGAGAAAGTTGTCTCCTCATCTGTCTGCTTTGTACAAGTTTTCTAGGGAAGCTAACAAGTAACCAACACTTATTTTAAGGTTGCTATCTATAAGCCTAAGCCTAGCTGCCATTTATAATCACACTGGTGTGTACCACACTAGATTCACCTGCTTCCAGAGTTGCACGTGAATGAGACTACTTGGGCTACAGCTCTTGTAAACCAGAAGAGTGACGCTTCACAAATGAGTAGACTGTGCAGTTCAACTTTTTTATTTTAATAAAATCAAGAATATGCACAGCACATGCAGTGCTAGCATCTAAACTAATACAATAAGCAATTCTAAACCTACAGTGACTTGAAGTTCAATTTTCACATTCAGCAAGTTTAAATCCATTCTTGCATATTATTTTAAATCCTTGTATCTGAACTGAAAATATTGCTGGCTGATAAAACTTGCTAAAATGCACAAGTCACTGATTATGCCAATACAACAAAGATAACCACATGTTTGAGGATTGCAATGTGCCAGACATTCACTGAAAAAAAACACACAACTAAACAAAACTCACGCAACAAACATCTGAGAATCTGGACACTTCACATCAGTGTTTAGAAGTGTTTCATTAATATCTTAAGACAAGTGTATCAAAACCTTGGCATGTTTAATTTTAAGTTGCCAATTTTTGTTTTACTATCAGAAAGTTATGGCTACACTGCCAATGCCGGGTCTGCTTAATTTGACTTAAGAGTTTAATATGACTTAAACATTAAAAGCTCACACTACCCCGAAATATATAATTTCACGCATACGGTGACATTCAACATTCAAGTGCCAGTGTTTTTGTACTGTCTTTTGGTCAAGTTTCTTTAAACTTTCAAAGAATCACTTTTAGGCTTACAAAAATAAATATTTGTCAAAAATGTTCAATAAATATTACACAAAACTAGCAGCAAAAAGTATCTAGAAATCTGTCGTGTGCAAATAGTTTTCTTCCCAGCTATCATTCCCATGGTCCCAAGTAAGTTTTAGAATCTATTTCCTTCTCCTTAAACAAGCTGCGTTCAATCTCCAAGAGACAAAATAAGATTGGAAGTTAAGGACACGCACACAAGACATATAAAATTCTCTGAATGTGCAATAAAAGAAGTATTTTGTAAAAAGTTATGGGCAAAATGTACAAGGGCCTAAACCTAGACTTGAAATAGCACCATAACAAATGACCTCAATACTGTCAAGTGCACCTACTTAATAAAAGTTTTAGAACAAGGCACAATACACTTGAAAAAATCTATTGCACTTTAGGAGATTTTTGCCATTTTCCTATGCCACTGTAGGTTAGTTGTTAACTGCTCTGGCCACAAAGTTAGCACAGAAATTCCAAGTGGCAGAGGCATTTTTCTGGTGGACAATACTTATCTTTGGCCAGATTTAGCATAAACAGACTATAAATACAATGGAAACCTATGCAACTAAAACTGACTAAAACTGCACTGTAATAGCAGAATTGAAACCTTGTGCAGTTTATGTACATTTCCAACCTCTGTGATCTCAGGTTTGTTTGTTACTCTTCTGGAGCCATTTTACAAAGTCTACAGTAAGCCAGTTTAACATCTCCACGCAGCTTGAACAGAGTAATGTGAATCTGCATTAAAATAAAGCCTGCTGCATAATTCTTCCTGTTCATACCCTCTTGACCAAAAAACATCAACACTAGCATGCGTTATTAGACCAAAAATTCAGTCAGGCCCTTAAGGAGGACCAATCACTGCCATGGTCAGCCATTCTACCATTTCAATTTCATATGGCAGGCATTTTTAAAAAGTCTAAATAGATGAATTCTCCTAAAAACTATTTCAAGTTATCAGACCTTTAAACGTTCCCTGTAATGTTCTGCCCACATTTGGCTAGCTCACATTAATGATCTGCCTAAATATTGAAAAAGGAATTGCTGTATTTACTTGCATTAACTTCAAAAACAGTGCTTTTAATGTATGCATGTATCCATACATCATCTCATCATGACTGGAATGGCTTATTAAAGGCTATCAGGTTCTAAGTACCTATCCAGGATAGAGTGAGCAAATCAGAACTTTAACTTAGTACAGTTTTGCCACATTAGAAACTAATTGCATTGATATGCTTCAAGATGTTTTATTTTTCAAATCTGCAGATACCAAAAGCCCTAATGCAGGCTACCGCATAAGTTTTTCTTTGTAATATTATGGATGAATCAGTGATTCCTGTTTAAGTTGTATCACACCTGTGTGCCAAGGTTTGATTTTAGCCCAAGTTCAGTAATTTTTATTTTGTCAAAACAATTGATATCTTGAGCATTACTGAGCCAACAGGACATCAAAATAAAAGTTGTCTAAAGTTAAAGGCACAGTACATTAACAAACAAATGATCCTCAGTCACAAAATTATAAATGCAGTTTCTGGGTGGGGATGGGTGGGAGGGGAGTTAATCCTGACTACAGCAATAGAGTCTTCAAAACCACCTTCAAGATAGGGCTACTTGTTCCTTTGTTTCCATCTTGTGACCTTGAGCTCCCTTAAAAAAAATTTCAGTGGAGAATCACAGCTGGTAATGTACTGCGAGTTCTTGAAGCTACACAAGGTATAGTCTGGCTAAGTTACATGTGGTTTCCATATTAGCTTGTTTGGTAGGACATCTGCTGCAAGCAGATTCAGTTGCCCCACCAGTCAACCCCCTGGGAGTTATAGTTTCCTCCATATCCATCACTGTTGTAGAAGCCTCCATAACCACCACCTATGAAAGGCAAGAGAAAGTGATGCTTAATTAACCCACTAAAGACTTGCGCCTTCACAACAAGAAAACAGACCAGGGCACAGAACAAGATGTCTATTGTGTATTAAAGGAAACCCACCCAAAAGTACTGTCAAATGCACGTTAGAACTAAAATGCCAGAAGGCTAGGTAGCGTCAAACCAAGGACAGGTAACGTGCACTAGCCTAGACCCAAGGATGCCAAGACTGAGTAAAAAGCATCAGCTGACCTTGTATTTAAACTTTACCTCCAGAAGTCTTACTATAGCAAGCAATTTAGGTCTGTTTTGTATTTGACAGCACTTGCCTGCCCAGTTTTTCTTACCTCCAAATCCTCTGCTGCCACTCCCTCCACTGCGACTGCTGGTTGATCGACTGCTACTAAAGCTGCTGCTGCCAGAACCACTACTTGTTCGATAGTCTCTGGCACCAAATCCTCCACTGAACCTACTGCTGTATGAAGAAAGAAAACAAACACTTCAGTAAAGACAGTGGTATTTTAAGGACTACAGACATTGAGATTCAAGTATTACATTTCTTCAACTCTGGTTACCAACTACAGCCAACCAACAACCAGTACAAGTGTTGAGTTCAGCATGCTTTTAAGCATCCCAGTGCTATCTGCAAAGGGCATTGAAGACAGCAAAGGAAAATTTACTATTCAGAGTCCTGTTGAACTTGCTGTGTTACCAGGACCCGAGAAAGTAATTCTTAGTGTAAGATTTGATTCAGTGCAACCTCTGCTCCACATAATGTCCAGACCTATCTTAGTGTTAAGTGATGCATTTATGACCACTTTTCATATTGTAGAAAAAGATGACTATTTTATAAGCATATTTCTGAAGAAAAAACAAAATCACAAAAAACCTAACTAGAATTCACATAGTCATATCATGTTAACTACATTAAGAGGAAGGACCGTTTCTCCTGCCACCCTTTTAAGCCACTATACATTGCTTTGCATTACCATCTTACAAAGCATTTCAGGTTTTCGTAACAATATTATTTTACAAGTACCTTCACCCCTGCAGTCTAACTCTCATACCCTTCCTATTATTATGTCAGGAGGCATGCATTACCTTCTCCTAAACATCAAAATAACTGCTTAAGGTACATCTCTGGCACATGCTGGCATGCATTCCTAGTAAGTGCTTTTAAGTGCTTTCAAAGTTCTAAAGCTATTTTTGCTACATGTCATTATACCTTAGCCACATCTATTTGTCTGCTTAAAAAGTCTTAAAGGTTAATTGCCTTATGATAAGATAGAACAAAACCAGACATTAAGGTGTCACCTTCTGTTACACTTAACTCAGTTTATACTGCACTGGTTTGTCTTTCTTTAACTTTTTAGACAGAAAACAAGTCACAGAGCTGCCCGGCACAATGGATTACGTATACCTCCAGTCAAAGTTGTGACCATTACCTCTTAGATCGCCCACGGCTGCCACCTCCTTTGTGATGCTGTTCATAAGCCATGTTTTCCAGCCAAGATGGTACTTCTTGCTTAGCCTCAACAAGAAGATCAAGCAAGTCCTTGGTGATGTTTATGTTCCTCTCATTGAAGAATGAGGTGGCAAGACCTAAATTAAACATTCAGTTTTAGCCCCACACGAAGTAAATACACTATAGCACTTAAATCATTCTGCAATTCACTTGCAGCTGTGACAAGTACAGTATCAGATTCCTCACAGCCAAGCTTGAGAACACTAGAATTACCTGAATAGAAAGTTGTTTAAGATCATTATTCCACCACAGCTAGTCACAAAAACCCTGGCTATTTACTGACAGACACAGAAGATACCAAGCTTACATGTGGTATCAGAGCTTTAATAGCAACACAAGCACTAGCTAAAGCAACTGGGTACTTTCCACACCAGCTAGACGGCAGTGACCAGCTCCTGGTCACAGAAGGCAATACATGTGCTTCTCAACTACTTAGTTGCAATTTGCTACTTAGTCAATAGGTGTAGTACTATCAACTCAGGTATGAAGTGCTGTCTATGACAATTCTAGATCATACTTACCAAGGTTTCCTACT
This sequence comes from Phaethon lepturus, assembly GCF_000687285.1. Classification (NCBI taxonomy): domain Eukaryota; kingdom Metazoa; phylum Chordata; class Aves; order Phaethontiformes; family Phaethontidae; genus Phaethon; species Phaethon lepturus. The sequence continues at coordinate 46,316 of NW_010516848.1, forward strand.
CTGCCTGTACGACCAATACGATGTACATACTCTTCAATGTCACTTGGCAAGTCGAAGTTTATGACATGCTTTACATTTGAGATATCCAGTCCTCTTGCTGCTACCTAGTGGTTAAAGGATTAAATCAAATCTTAGTAAAATTCCACAGGCCAAGTAATACGCTCACTGGCTCAAACTTCATAGATTTCACTTACTGCTGTGGCAACAAGAATTGGGCTCTTGCCCGAACGGAACTGGTGCAGTGCTTCTTCTCTGTCTCTTTGAGAGCGGTCTCCATGTATACTTGTACAGGCATATCCCTCATGGTACAGGAAGTCCTCAAGAGCATCTGCACCCTTTTTAGTTTCCACAAACACTAGAGTCAAGGAATCCTTGCCTAACAATAATTGAAGCACAGGTTAGCAGAAGAAAAGACGCACAGACAAATACTTGGCTCCACGACCTGGTAAAAGGCAGTTTCAGTTCTCTGCTCCTCTTTATTCTAAACTGAAGACACTGGACACCTCCCTCCCCATTTTATATTAACAAAAGAGCTTAGATCAACTTAAAACTGATATTCAGTCAGTAGAATACATTCACTGCATGTTAATGAAATGCCCTTTCATTCACCTACTTAATACAAGTTCTTATTACTTGAGTCATTACATTTGCCTCATCCGAATTTTGTCGTATTTGGTTATCTGAAAGTGGTCTTTACCTGTGGCATTTAGCAGGTCAAGCAAAAATGATCGTTTGTCTGACTCTTCCACCCACACTACTTTCTGTGTGATATTCTCAGACGTAGAACCTACTCTGCCAACAGCCAGAAAGATATATTCATCAAGGAAGTCACGAGCAAGCATCTAAAAAAGGAAGGAAAAAAGGTATCAAACCAGTATTTCCCCTCTTTTTCCACAAGTCCAATTTGCACATACGAACTGTTAAAATATTTAAACTTCTGTAAGGTACCTGGATTTCCTTGGGGAAAGTAGCACTGAACATCATGGTATGACGAACACCCTTTGGTGGCATAGTATCTTGTTCAACAATTCGACGAATTTGAGGTTCAAACCCCATATCAAGCATTCTGTCAGCTTCATCAAGCACCAGGTACCTAGATAGTAATAAAAATAAGTTTCTCTTCAGAGCTTTTTTTTCTTTAAGCTGTAACCCATCAGACACTGGACTGCAAGTTCTCAACTAGGTATTCACACAGTTTGAAAGCTGCGATTTAAAGGATGTCACTTTAAAAGGTACAGTTTCTAGTTCTCAAGTCATTAGCATATGGACAGGAACACTTTACTTACTTGCAGAAATCCAATCCAATCTTTCCCCTCTCCATCATATCAACCAGTCGTCCTGGAGTCGCTACAAGCAAGTGACATCCACGTTCCAAGTCACGTATTTGCTGACCAATGTCTGCACCCCCGTACACAACACAGGGACGAACTCTGGAACGATATGCAAACTATAAAACAAAGTAAATTAGCTCCCAAGAAAACCTTCCCCAAGCTATTTTATAATGATCAACTCCTAGATATACCTTTCTGGCTTCTTCATAAATCTGCACAGCCAGTTCTCTAGTGGGAGCCAAGACCAGTGAGATTGGATATTGCTTACGGCGCCCGTACCTTCCATTTTCCTGAAGAAAAAAAAAAACGGAACTTTGAATGAGTATCCCAAATAGGAGAGGATTTAAAAAAGCTGCTGTAAGCAACATTTAAGACATGTCACCAAGATTTGTCTTGCCAAAAAAGAAACAGCATGGCTGAGAGCCAACTTCTTTTAAGCACTGCATCTGAAGAATGCCCTACTACAGTACCCAAGATTTAGCTGTTGGTTAGTATGTTAACAATGTAGCTGCACAAGCTTGGCCTCTGCAACCTGCACTATGATCCATAACTTAAGCAGCAGAGAAATAATTGCCATAAACACGTTACTTGCTAGTTACTACAACACAGACACGTGCGACCATTTGGGGGGGGGGGGGGGGGTGTGTGGGGAACCCCACACTGTGCAGCAGCCTCTATTTTTCACGGGAAATAACTAAAGCCTTCTAGCAGTTGAGAGGCTTGCCTATCACACCTAACATAATGATGACCTTTAAGCCCAGCTACTGTGTTCAGGAGCAAACATCAGTATCTGGGGCAAAAATACACAATGGTCACAGCTTTTCCATCACCGGGTGTTTAAATACTTGCCTTCATAGCTCTCAAGGCATCACCAGGGCCATCTGCATAGATCTGGCTCAATATTGGTAGAAGAAATGCAGCCGTTTTCCCAGACCCTACCAGGACACAATTCAGTATTATTAATAGTTATTATCAAAGCTATTGTACTGTCAGGTACAGCACTAATCCTGTATCACTAGCATATTCCCAGTAACACCTGCACTAGTATATGGATACTGCCTACCCCACTGGAGTATATTCCTTAGCCAGTAGAGGTTATCTACAAAAGACTGCTCAGCACCACAGAACCCCGAAGTGAATGTCATTTAAGCCAAAAATATTTCTCTCAGGAGAAACACAGCATATCCAGTCAAGCCACAGCTAAAACAGTTGCAAGACTCTAAAGAGAATTAATTTCAACACTGCAGGTATTTCCATATACTCTGAACAGGAAGTTTTACTACTTTACAGACCTCTTACCTGCACCTTGAGGAATACAGAGAGTAAGCAGTAAAGAGTTACTAACTTACCTGTCTGAGCACAGGCCATCAAGTCTCTCTTTTCTTTAATAATAGGTATTGCATGTTTCTGGACTGGAGTAGGACGAGTGTAGCGTGTGAGCTCAATGTTTCCCATAATAATTTCTCCCATGTCAACATCACTGAACTGTAAGGTATTTAGAACAAGTAAGATGGGGATCCTTCCCTTCAGCTGCCACAGAACACATTCAGTCTAAGAAGTCATTTGTAAAGTAGCTTTTGTTTTATCTCTTCCTATAGAACTTGTTCTACTCAGTTTAAGTTTAGAGATACTCAGGAGCTATTTACCAAGAGTCTGGTATCTACTTAGCACAGTCACATAAGAGATTCTTAAAAAAGCCAGCCAAGTCTGAAGTACAGACTACACTAGCACACTATGCTTAGCATGACACAGTGCCTATGCTTAAGTGGTTGCTCCAAGCACCCAGCACCTCCAAGCACTTCTACTTCTTTACAAGTTTACTGTTTATAAAGGCAAGTCAAAAGTGAGCTATAAGCATTAACTGAAGCTGCTTACACAACTTCTCCCATGTCTTAGTTCATCATATGCAACACTCCTCCGCAAAACAGCTTAGCTGCAGGAAGGCAAGAAAGCATTTCCTTTCCTCCCTAAACTTAATGCAGCATGACATCAAGTTTCATATACAAAATAGTCACTAATGATACATCAGCAAAGCAGATTTTAAAAACTTACACTTTCAATATGTGGAGGACAGTTGCTGCCTGTTGCTTCAACAGGAATGTCATCATATTTCTCAAAGTTAATGCCAGTATTGCTTCCTGAAAAGAGCTCTCTAAAAACAGAAGAGAAAGTATCTTACTTACTAGACATATCAACTGACCCTGTTGGATGAATTAAGACTATTCCATTACTTACTGTTCCAGGCGTTCGCTTGGGGGAAGAGGCTTTGACCAGTCATCTTCATCTGATTTGTCAGACCAGCGGCTATTCCCACCACGGTCAAATCTACCAAAGCCACTCCTATCATAGTCGCCACCTCTTCCACGCTCTTCGTATCTAAATACAGCAAGAGTATCAGGCCACCATTCCCAGACAACAGGATTTTTTGACATGCAAAATTAAAGCTGTAATAATCTAGTAGTGTATGCTCTATGTATTACATATACAGCTGTACAATTCAAAGTCATCAAATTATCTGTACTTGCTTCTCAACCTACGGACTGAAATGAGTTTAGTCCCAGCCAGACTAGGTCATGTTACTGTGTCATAGACAGGAGAGTTTATCATGATTTGACAGTTCAGTTTAGCTTAACACACTGAACATTGTATCCAAATTTTTATTTGGTTAAATGTAACAAATGTAAATAGTCAGTCATCTGCCAGTAGAGCTGCAATTCAAGTTGCTCAGACTTTGACATTTTTTGTAGACAGCTCCACTTAAACCTCTTCGGAAACATTGTTTAGTACTCCCCCCCCTTTCTCTGTGCCTCATTTTACATGGGTCTCCCACAACCAGACAAAACCCTCAAGTGCTCTAATTTATTCCTTTATTCCCCCACCACAGGTGAACAAATTAAATACCTCAATTACACGTCACATTATTATTTTATAAAGAGGGAGCTCACCTGTATTACTGACTTAGAAAGAAGGTGGAAAAGAATCCTTACCTCAACTGTTTAGTTTTTGGTCTGGTAAATCATGTTTGAGAAAAGTCTGGACACAGGACTAGCGTCAGCTTTACTAGTCGATAAAGGTGACTCACCACACTTGTGCATAGAACGCATGATGTGTTTAAGACTGATTCAAGTAAGGTAGAGAACCTGCAAGAGTCTCACCCAGTTTTATTAACTACACTTTTTAAACAAGGAAAAAATACTGAAATGAAAAAATATCCGTGCTCCCAACAGCCCTTCATGATTTTTCTGGAAGTAGCCACCTATCTAGCACTTTTTTTGGTGAAATGGTTAGGTCAGCAAGTCATTATAGCTGCACTGAGTGGCTGGTGGTAGACTACAGGGCATGTTTTTCAGCACATCCAAGTTTCCCATCCTTGAAGTCATGTAGCTTTAAAAGCAAGGTTCTCTCATTCTCTCCTCCCCCCCGCAAGGTTCCTCCTACTTTATTCTGTTGTTCACACCTAGAACTCTAATTTTAACATCAAAATAACAGATGCATTACTAGAACCCAGACAGACTTCACATGCACCACCCGCACAAGTAAGTACTTGCCTTCCTCCTCTTGATCCATTTCCACGGTCAAAGAAGCTTGGTTTTGCTCCACGGTCAGACCGTGCACCAAAGCTGCTGTATGCATCCTTGTCTCTGCTAGAACTCCAGCCACCACTATCAAAACCTAGTACACAAAGATATTTTAACCATACATTACATGGTCTAGGTTTTTACAAGAAAAAGCTAAGTTCTGTCCAGTAAGTCTTCACTGGAAGGTCTACAGGATTGAAAGGCAGTCCTTCAAGAATGAAGATGTACAGATGTTAAGATTTATTCAAATAGGGACTAAGCATTTCTCATCGCCTGTCAGAATATGCTGAAACCCATCCACTCATGTACAAGCATGTTATTTTTGAAAAACACTGCATTTGCCTTAGTGCTAATATTTAAGTTGACCAATCTGGAAGGACAGATATCAGAAGAAACATTAAGACACTAAGTCTTGCCAAGCCTACATTATCTCTCCAACTTCAACACAAGTCCTTGACAATGCATTTAATTTCTCTGAGGTTAAAGGCCTCTAGTGGAGATCAATACACAGTAGTATCCCTTGCATTAGAAATCCATACAGAAGTTAGAATGTTTTGTCATACTTAAAGCACACAGAGCAATCTGATCTACACAGACTTAGACAAATTAACAGCACCATGCAGAAGTAATACAGAATACTTCACAGTGAATTATCACATTGAATTTTTCCACAAGCACTTTTATACCTACCTACAGTACATACCTACTTAGATACGTTAATTCAAAGAAAAAGGACCAAGGAGAACAGAAAGTACACCAACTTGACAATACCATTAAGTAAGAAGTCTCATTTTTATTCAGCTACCAGAGGTTGGGAGGTAGGCAAAAACGTAGAGCATTACACACTGCTTTGGTACTAGGCTAAGAACTTGCAAATTCTGATTCAGAGTTCCAACCATGACAAGTTTGAAAACATGACCTAACAAAAGTCTCAGCTATGGGATTCTGGCAGAGAGTAAGTGAAATAATGAAAACAGATAAATAACATCACTCCTATTAGTGACCATACTTTTGCCAGCTCCACAGCACAAAACCAGCCAAGACCCACACACCAGTCAATAAAAGCAACCATGAAACAAAACTACTCCAAAGAAAGGGGTTGTTCTAAGCCCTATCTCTCAAAAAAAACTTTGCCAGAACTACCCTAAGTTGTTAGGTGTTCTCTGGAGCATGCCATTCAGCCCCCCACTTCCCCCTCCCCCCCCGAAGTAAGAAATTCTACTCCCCAGAATGCAGACATGCACTAGTCATAAGGGAACTTTAAATACTAGCGTGGTAACTGTAACTTATTTGGTCCGGCTACCTGAAGCAGACAGCAAAAATAATCCATGCATGAAGTTTGTTAGCACACATGATCCTGGATTGCTTCAAGACCTCCAAAGTGCTTCAAGAAGTAACTTTAGTCCTTCAGGATAAACTAAATTCACACAGAGAGACTGCTGACAGAGAACAGGAATACCATAATCACTTCACTAATGCGTGAGAGAGTTATTTGTAGTTTGTTTAGAAGGCATCTAAATCCAGATTTTAGTATGAGTACCTTTCAAACCACACTAAAACTACTGGGGTATGTCAACATGCCAAGAGATCTAACAGCAGTGGTACTGACAGAGCAATGTTTCAGGAAGGTGTATGGATATAGTTGGGCTGACTCTGTGCTATATTAAGTTCTCCTACCAAGTCTGAAAAGTTGCAGAAAGGAGTCAAAATTTTATGCTCCAAATAGCATAGCAAGTAAGCTTACTCATCTAGCTTGCTACTACACTAGTTTCTGAAGCTGGCACCTTGGCGTATTTTTCTTTGAAGCAGTGCAGCAACTTCTAGACCAAGTCTTTAACAAATACATACATATACCCTGCTTGACAATTAGAGCCATTAATTCCACTTTGTTTGGTATTCCTAGTTTGATTTTACTTGTGGATCAGCATAGAAGAGGTCCAGACCATACAAGTCAACTCTAAGTAACCAGCTAGCAGAAGACATCATCATGACTGATAATAACAGATGGCAAATTAAAATCAAAAGCAAATTCACCGAGACAACCCATTAACAGACCATAGACTGACTTCTCTGGAGTGCAGAGAATGATCCTGAGACCATACAATTACCAGGAAATTCCTCAAATCAAGGTTGTTTGGATTTGTGGGGGGTTTTTTGGGAAGTAAAAACCTGTATATATTCCATCCAACATATATTTCCCACCAGAAGGCTCTAAGTCTCAAGTTCAGTAAGTTAATGAACTGACAGAACAATATTGTAGTTCTTGCACCTATGAAGAGTGGTAGAATTGCCAATTCTTCTCCTTAATCAGTATTTTCGTTCACATTTTATAATGCTCTAACATCAATCATTGTCAGCTTACTTGAAAAGCTGCCACATACAGCAGCAATCATAATTTTAAAGATAGGAAAAATAGTTAGAATCATAGAATCCTTTAAGTTGGAAAACACTAACATCTGCTCCTTGATCTACTATAGATCCAATTAGACTTTAAATAGCCAAGAGCAGCTTCCAGGAAGTTTAACAAGAAAATGACATGACAACAAGCTTTAGTGTTATCAAGTCAAGCTGCTCAGGGAAGCAAAACACTTTAGACAAAGCAGCCCCGCATACTGAACTCCATATACTGTAGCTTCAACAGTTGAAAAACAGAACTGCCATTACGTAAACTAGACATATGTTTATGCATGCTTTTATTTCCTGCAGTTCTGTGCTGTCTTGTTCCCATGTACAAAGCTAACAGATTAGTATTACAATAGGGACAGATGTGCAGCTGTATAGAAAAAGTAATCTCAAGAAAGCAGTGCAGCAGTTTTAAACAGAAATGCTGTAGATCCCTTAGTGTGCTTCCCCTGTCAGTAACTACTGAAATCACGAAGATGCTCAGCTCTTCATGAACACAAAGAACATCTATTTTTGAAGTATTAAGTCCACTGCCTTACGCAATGTCTTACTTAGCCACAAGCAAGCCCATTGTGCAACTTCAATAGTGGCTATGAATTACTATATACCATCATCAGCTACAGAGGAAAGTGAGAACTCCAAGCTAGGAATTATAAACTCTTTGTTTCTAGAGAATGTCTAAGGAAACAATGCATAGGAGAAACTAATTCTCTTTCTTTTTTCAAGTTTTTGAGTGCAGTAATAGCTAATTAACACTTTTACAGAAATCCGTAAGGTCATGGTATGTGAGCAAGACAATTCTGCTCGATTACTGAAATACAGTTCTACCAAGTAGTTTATAAAAATTTTATCAGGTTACTACACTTTCAAGGCTGCACCAAGAGTTTTGTTACATGGTCAAACACCCCTATTATCCAAGGTCTCTTTTTTGTCTGTTGCTTGCTAATGTCTAGGCCTTGAAAAACCTGTTGCTGAAGATTCCAAGCAGCAGCCAATACAGAGAACAGCTTCAACACAGCCAAAACAGCAATTTTTAATTTAGCTGTAAGTAACAGAAGCAAACACTACTTTCATGAAAGCACAACTGTGTAACAGACTTCAAACAATCCTAAAAGATAGCTCCGCTTTGTATCACTGTAACAGTGATATCCACATTGCTTCTCAGCAGAGGGCCTGAACGGAATTGCAGCTTTTCCACTTAGACCTCATGAACTTTGTCACAGGGACCCATGAGGAGTCTAGTGATGCAGTACTCAAGCAGATTTAAAGAAGTTTTCAAGTGTTAAGTTTACCAAGGAAAGTTGGCAACCTATGTTCTATTAATTGAACAAGCCATGTGTTAAACAAGTTTCATGACTGACTGACTTTTTTGCAAGGTAAAGCTTGAAACCCCCAGAAAAGCCACACATGATCACATGTACATTGCCATGTTTGAACTATGGTCTTGTGCAGAAAAGAGAGAGTGCTATACGTAACAGGTCATCACACAAACTCAAGATCCAAGTATCCCTCCATATACAATATCCCCAAATATTAAACTGGAATTTGGTACAAATTGACATAGGGAAAGGAAATCTATGAACAGCCAATGTCCACAAGCCATCTTTAAGATGTTTCCTGCTCTTGAGAAACCTGCACATTCATCTCAGGGTTAGCTAGTCAGTTTTTTTGAAAGACTGCTCACATTTAATGTTAATGTGATCAGGAACTTCAAAAGCACTGAGCTGCCAACCAGTCCTTCTACTTTCCCCAAAACATTCAGCTCTTAACAGGCTGTTCATCATTTGGTGCTTTAGGCCATGCTTCTTTCAGGTGAAAAAAAAAAGGAAACACTAGCCTGAACACATGCAAAAGGCAAGACAAAAAACAGACTGATCTGTTTCTTCAAATGGCATAAAAGCAGAGTGCATTTTTCATCTAGTCAAATTTAAAATTACATAGTTCCAGAAGTACTGTGACATGTATCAGCATATACGTCAATATTCTCCTCCCTTCCCAATGGAAGGAGTCCTCTTGCAGTATTGAAAAGAGAATCTGTGAAAGTCCACTGCTTTAGATACAGCTGAGATTTAAGTCTTCCTTAAGTTCTAATGTAGCAGAAAGTATTTTAGTTCCTTCTTTCGAGTATTTCTGTAGATGCAAGAGAAGTATTTCCTCTTAACATCTACACAAGTCATTAGATATGATGATAGTGAACGCTGCAGTATCTGCAGCCTTTTTATCTTACAAATAAAGGTCATGATTTACTTCCCTGGAGTTCTTTATGATGTTTGTTTAGAAAATCAAGTGGAAGATATAAAGGTCACTTCTCCGCACACCACACCCCCCTCCCCCGCATAAACATATGGCCAACATTGGTCATGTGTATCATGTTTCATGCACCAGCACCCCACACTTCCTTCTGCAAGTACTCTTGTGGACTTCCATAAAAACGTACAAGAAGCTAAACAAGGATAACATCTGTTTTGTTTCTCATGCTCCCTAGGTAAGAGCAACTTGCGTAAAACATCCACTGTTTGTTCATACTAAGTAACTGGTTACTACAAGTTCCACATCACAGACACTAGCAGAAAAACTGGGACTCCCAAAATCCGTTACCAAACTGGTACTCAAGATTACAAAGCTAGTCAAGTTAAGGTGGGAGATTCCATCTTGCTTCAGCCACAGTTAATTGCTTAATGAGATATGGAAGGTATTTTGCTGTTCAGATACTGAACTTGAGCTTAGAATATAACCTGGAATGAACCAAGAATAGCACACTAAATGCAGAAGATTAAGTTGCAGTGTTTTGCACAGAGTTAGTCAAGCAGTCTCTATAATCACCTTTAACAGTCTGTTCCTAGAGATTCAGAAGTAGGCCAAGACCCAGTTACAAGTGTTGCCACTGTACTTTTAATACATACCCTGTTTTGAAGCTTCCCTGTTCCGCAAGTGAGGAGGAATGTATCGGCCTTCTAAAAGACAAAAGAAATGCAGTGTTACAAGACTGCAGCGCACCTTTTGAGATGCTAGCCTCTCCAACAACAGCTTTTGGTTAGAAAAAATTGTCTGCCTCACAAGCCTTAAGGCCTCTTACAGTGTCTTCAAACTAGACTCTTAATACAGCACTCAATATCCTTCTCTCAGAAGACCAACACAGTGAAGATTAAATTCCTGCACGCTCATTTTACACACCTTCATTTAAGTAGCTGCCCTTTTTTTTTTTTGGTCAAAGAAATAGCAAGACATCTGTGTCAAAGTCATACATGCCCCTCATGGATGTTACAATGCCTGTGATGAAAGCCTGTCTTCCTAGAACTCATTAAGGCTTAACCTCATGCCAGATATTTGAGCAGCTTAAGATTTTCACTGTACCATTCAAGCACTGGCACTCACAGTATTATTACTACCAGTATTTTTCCTTGCCCTTAAATTCAACCATCAGTTAAATTCCTTGCCCTTGAATTCAACCCTATCAGTTCAACTCAGATCAAACCAGAAGCCACACATAATTTGCCTGTGAATGGCATTCTTCGTTTACAATCCAGAAGCATCCGTCTGCTAAGCAACATGAATCAGAACGTACCAAGCACAAGCTGAATGTGAATTCCTGGAAGATTCCCCTCTCTTTTTAACATACTTAAACCTTGCATGTCAGAGAATGCAGTTTCTATTCAATGAATTGGATTAGTACAGTAAACTATTAAGAATTTTACCTTCCAACATTCTAGTTGAACTTGAGAAGACATATAGATCATTACATTACTACCACAATCAGTGGCCTCAGCTGTTTGACCAGAGGCAACAGAAAATCTAGGACCAAACTGGAACACTAAGTTCCCTGAAGTAAGTTAAATACTTAAAAATTTACACATGCCGTATCACTGCTAAATTAGGAGTGCCTACCTAAAACATACAGGGTTTTCAAAGGGGGCGTAACTAGCAACCTCCTCAATTTCCCCATTAGCCTATGTGAATCTTCAGAAGTTACTTTCCACAGCTAGAAAACCCCTATTTTAGAAATTGTGTTTATAAGCTTGAGAACTTGCAAGTACTTACTGCTTGAAGAGCTTCCCTCACTCTGAGAGTCTGAGGAATTCAAGTCTAGACCAGAAAACTAGAAGAAACAAAACACGTATCAACACATTGTATCATGAACTTACACTAAGATACAAAAAGCCCTTTGGCTTATCAAGAGGAACCATTGCTCTGACAAGCTAGTGCTGCAAAGAAATTTCTTTATAGCATCAGTTACATCTCCTGTAAAGAAGAAAAACCAGTTAGTACTCAAGGCTATACCACCACCTTCAAGTGTCTTCATATCCATCAATAAACATGCACCACACAAGCAGCAAGGCCAGAAATTATCTTACACCTACCAAATCAAGCACCACAGACTTCTACTTCACGCACTATATATATGCGGGCTAAGCAGCCATTTAAAAGTCTTTTCAGTCCACTGAAATGCATCCCGATTAAGATCAATAGCAGATTTTCTTGGGGGTTACAGAGGCTACAGCCCAAATAATACCAATTCAGTTGGGTACATCACTTGCAGAGCCTCAGCTACTTCTTTGTAGTGCATTAATATCACTGAGACATTAGTCTTCGTGTTTCAGGCAGCTACTGTTCACAAAACACCAGGTGACTTCTTCCCTACAATTACTCAGGCAAATACAATTTTTTGTTTGCTTTTCTGTAACTTCATTTATCACACCTCCAGTCTCCCAGTAAAGTCTACCGAAAGGTATTTCAGCTCAGGCACTACTAGCATTTAACCCTAATATTTTACATCAAACACAGTACGGGTTCACTGCAGCAGAAGGCAGTGGGCAACTCGCAAAACTTAAACACCAGCTAATTACAGTTATTTGCCGGCACGACAAAACTAGAAACTTATTGGGGAACAACAAGTTTATGTACAATTAAATTTTATGCAAGACCAATTGCACACAAAAGTGTTTTCCAATACGTCCTGAATCAATCCAAAGCGAAGATCCCAGTGCACTGTCCTTGTTGTGTGTGCTGCCATTTAGGACATTCAACTTCTTGGAAAATCCTCCCACAGCTAGCCTCGTTATCATCCTCTTTAAAGCTACTACTTAAAATCTGATCGCTTTAGTTGATCCAAGCATCAACACGAGGCTGAAGAATGGCTCTTATTTGAAAAAATAAACAAAAACAAAGACTCTCTACTAGGTAAAAGTGGCTCTCCAGAAGCAGTCAACAGCAGCGATGCATAAATCTTCTTGCCCTAGACGCGCACCGTCTCCACCGTGGGGGCAACACTTGCCAAAATCCAACCTCCCGAGATGGCGCAGCGACGAAGCCCGGCACGGCCGCCATCTCAGTGCGGCGGTGCAGCCGGCACTGCGGGTTGGGATTT
>NW_010516849.1:0-5113 GCF_000687285.1 Phaethon lepturus
TACTGTCTTGTGGAGACGATTAGCAATTATTAGATCACAGTCTCACAATAGCCTAAAAAAAAAGATACTTCTATACAAGTGGCTAAGAAATTAGTCTGTGAACTCCTAAGTTCTTTTGATTTTACAGATGTTATTTAAATTTAGGGAAAATATTACCTGGCTGAAATATATTTGTATAAATATTTTTACAGTTTTGATTTTTAGAATTTTATGTCTTCCTACTGGAAGTTATTTTCCCTGAGGAAACATCAGTTATTTTTAGCTTTGTATGAAATACAAGGGAATGAATAAATTAACTTAGTCTATGTGTTTAGTCCAGCGCAAGTATCCTACACAACCAAAAGACTATATAGGGATGTGACTTATAACAGGCTTTGAATATTCAGGTTTTTCTATGTGACATACTTCATCATTTGAGCCAGATAAGGATTTCTAGAATAGAATTTAAAATACAGGATATCCAGAAGTTTGATCACATTTTTTGTTCAAAAAAACCCAACAAAACAACCCCCTCAGTTAATGCCTAATATCGAATACTAGAAAAACAAAGCCATCAGAAATGACGCTGTTTGCAAGGGACAGATTTCCCATTGAAAAACAGAATTCCTGTTTGCGTCTTGGCGTCTGCTCTGATGATGAATGCAGGACACAGTTCTCCTGCAAATACATGGGTGAAAGGTCATTCCTCTTCCATGCCTTTTTTCCCCCTGCTTGTCCATTGTAAGGAAGATTTAGGTCTAGACATTCCAAGTGTCCTTCCTTCGAAAAATGCCAATGGTAAAGGTGTTCCTCTCTTTCCGGGCCAGTTTTTGCTCAGTTTGTTGTACAGTAGCTCTCCATGGTCTTGTAATTTTTGCATCAATCAGGCCGTGATTAACCCCACATGGAAACCGGAGTGTATTAGGCATATGTATTATAAATCCTTACTGAACTGCAGAATCCTTCTGAAATCACTGGGACAAGCGGCTTGAATGAAGTAAGAGTTTCCAAAATTCTCAACAATGTGACTTGGTGCAATTAATGAAAAACAGATACCAGACCACTGGTAATGACGTGAGTTTATTCAGTCAGTGAACATTCAGTCTATAAAAAGGGTGCAACATGGGAGGTTTTCTGTTAGAAGCATAACAGGGTTTAAAATAATTAAAGCTTTCTTTGACACAAGTGGGTTGTTACTGGAACGGTTTATTTATTTTCCTTTTTCCTCCCACAAAACATCTACTGTATTCAGTCTACAGTGTCAGTGTCTGGAGATTGCTCGTGTGGATATCCAATGTACAGTCACAGTCTCCTTGGAGACAAAGAATTTATTTATATATATGTATGCATGTATGTATTTATTTATTTATTTTTCTTTCAGAAAGACTCGGATTCTAAGAGAAGTGCCAGAGGTACAAAATGGTGACACCTCGAAGTGGAATGGTTTCGGAGGACTAAAGAATAAATAAAATGCTTCATGTCTATCACTTTAACAAAGTGTCAGTACAGTAAATGGAGTTTTACTGCAGGTCTGCATAAAGACAACCTTTTCCTGTTGCAGTATACGTTTATGCATATATATGTATATGTGCGTACATATGTGTGCATATATATATACCTACATACAGGATACTAGCATGTAAGGTTCATGGAAGATTATGGAGTTGACAATGTTATATCTCTAAGTAGGTAACTCAATGTAAATAGATATAAAATCAGGTATGGAAATTGTGATGGTTTTGTTTTGGTTTCTTTTCTTTTCTTTTCTGAACAAGCTATGTCAAAACCCAGCACTTCTTCCAAGGGCTGGAGAGCGTGATACGGTGGGTACAACCAGCGAAGTATGTCCACTGACAGCACTAAATTAAAGGCTTTCTGCTTTGATGTCAGAGGATGTATGCAAAGATTACATTAGGAACCTATCAATCATCTCCCATATCCCCTATGCCTAATATGAAGTAAAATTACTAGAATAAAACACAATTTGAGGGAATGCAGCCGATTAATGTGGTTTATGATTTCTGTTCCAGACAGATAAAGCAGCTGAAGACTTGGTTGAAGAACAGAGTGGCTTAATAGAGAGATTAAATTAATAACTGAACTACTTGAGAAAAACTAGAAGAAATAGGATAAAAAGCATTGCTGTAAATTGCATATCAAAGATATTCCATGATATAGTCTAGTACTCCTTAGTTGTCCTGTAACTCTCTGTCTCCTCTGCCACCTTCTCTTTTTAATACATGTATGAAAATCTCTTTCACTACCAGTTTTATATCTTATATTGAAAATAAGTAAAACTGTTAGGAAAGTAACCTTATAGCAACTTTAATATACCTTCAAGTGCACGGCTCACGTTTGAGTGACAGATGATAAGCTGCATGCACAATTTGTGTGAACAATTAGACTGGGCAAATAAAGTAATTGCATATGCTGGTTCTGACAGCACAATTTATTTTTTCCCCTCTGTGCAATCATGATGATTGTAAAAGCAATTGTAGGGCCAGTTGTGATTTAAGGCAGGGGCTGCTTGCTATTCTAGACTTGTACTCTTCCTAAAACTAGAGAGCCCCATTTTGGTTGGTCCCTTGCCACTACCATGATTAGCATGATTAGATGGAATAATTTCACTTAACAGAGATAAACTACTGGTGCTTATGCAATCATAACGTGCAATGCTGAGCACTCCTACCCCCTAAAAAACCCACAACGCTATAGTTGAATCTATTGGATTAGTATTGTTAAAAGAAATGTATGTTATTGAAAATGATACAGAAGACATTTAAAATTAGAGTGCATACGGAGGGGAGAGGGATTGGTTAGATATTCTACTTCCAAATGCTGGCTTTTTAGTGTTTCTTTTGAAATGGCAATCTAATGCTAGCAAGAGTTTTGTGGTTGGCAGTAAAGATCTCAAATTTGGTGTGTATTTTGTTTCACAGAATGTGTCTAGCAGGAGCAGTACTGTAATCATTGCATTGCCACGGCTGTGCTTCGCAAATCCTACCTGCAAATAAGGAAAAGGTCCTCCTTTTCTAATGGCTATCTCTGAGCTCTCTTCTGCAAAGGCAGTTTCCTCAAACTAGTTTTCAGCTAAACCAGAAAAAATTCCATAAAGATGAACTGTTTCTTCTCTGATGCAGAGCAATCAGGGATGGTACATGTTGCTCTGACCCAGGCTGAGCAGAGACGTCAAATTGAATTTCCTACATAACATGGAATTCTCATTCACTTATTCTCCATCTCATACACACATATTCCCTTCTGAATAAAAGTGCTCATATTTTCCACCTGAAAATAACAGTTCCCTATGTGTGAAAACGTTAAGAATGCTTGGTATTTTACTTCAGGTTGGCTCAAAATCAAACAGAAATCTTGAAAGTTTTTGTGAAAAAAAATTGTCACCCCTTGGTAAATGGACACTTCTTGCTGCCTGTGATAACATGTATAATGTGGGCTTTGGGGGCATATTCTGTGGTTGTTTAAAAGGTATCTGTCAGCCGAGTTCAGTCATCTAAGCTTCTTCCATCATCAATAGTAGGGAATAAGTAACTCCACAGAGTGATTTACCCCATCCTGAGATAGCTGTCTAGAATGGATGGAATGGTATCCGGATCTCTTCTTCTTGACTGCAGATGACACGTAGACAATCAGCTGTTATGTCTAAACTTAGACGGGATGGATGACACCCTTATCCATTAGAATCACTTTGTGTTTTTACAGACAGGAGTCTGAATAACTAAACAGAAAACTCAGGTTTTATATTCTCCTACTGATCTGACACACAGTCTTGGGCAAACTTGTTCCAGTGTATGTTCTGCTATTTCATTCCTCACTTTCTTTTTTGCTTACTTTGTCCTACAAATGGTGTGTGAGAAAAAAATTGGTAATAAGTATAGTCAGGACTTGATCTTTACAGTCACAGATTTTAAAGTGGAAAGGGCCAACAAATTAATTAAGTGGGACTCATATAATTCTCTTCATTTGAAAGTTTAGCGGCCAGTTACGGTAATCACCTATGACCCCTCTATGAACCATGGAGAGGGAGACATGCAACTTATGAAAGTAATGCATGCCATCTATTGTACATATATTAAAAACTAGGTGAAATGAATCCAACCTTAAAAGATAAAAATCTATCAAATTGCCAGATTTTTGGTTCTAACACATAATTGCCTTCATTGCTACCGCTCATGTGACCTACTGTGGCTTTAGTTTTCATTTACTCCTTCTCCAATACATGGAAGTTACCTTCAGGAATCCAGAAAGTTAAAAATAATTATGAAATTACAAGAACTTGAAGGTCTTTCATTTAGGACACGAGAGAACAAAAATAAGGAACCTTTTGCTTACCGAGAAAGAACTTGTCTTCATTAAGTGAACAGAAGCTCTGAAGATGCATTCAAGACAGACCATATCCCTTGGGTCTGACAAAAGTAGAGGAAGAACAAGTAGGATCAATGTGACTAATATGAATACGTCAGTAAGAGCAGTCAACTTGCTACTGTCTCTGATACAAGTGTGCAAAGTTCCCCCATCAATAAAACGCAGGCTCTGCTACGGCACCATAAGGAATTTGTGTCCTTTGTCATGTCAGAGACTCCCAAGTCAACAAAGCAGAAAAGTTCATCCGAGCACATTTTTGCTCTCAGTACTTGCTTGCTCACAGAGAGGAAAACTAACATATTCAGAGCACAAAGGTGTCCCAAGTGGGCTGACAAGAAGAACAAAATTTTTTCCCACTGGAACCAAAAATGAACACAAACCTCATCACTGTCTAGTCCAAATGCAAAAGTCATTCTTTCCTACTTCCATAATAGGAATATATTAAAAGCCACACTGATAACACTGTAGAAAACTTGGCAGAATGAAAGAGAGCCTTTATACAGCTGAAAATAATAATAAGAAAAAGGCAGAAGGCAATGCTAGTGAAGGGAGTAAGCCGGTCTGACAAGACTTAAGGCATACAAATGAATTTGGCAGGAGGAAATAACTTTCAACTGTGGAAAAATGGACTTCTTGCACATAGAGATGCGAGTGTATCTGTCCCTTACATATGGTGGACATGCATCATTTGTGCCAGTAAACCATGAGAAGGTTTTCTGGCATGATTTTGGCCCATCCCAGCATGCTCTTT